>NC_057798.1:654641165-654754871 GCF_018294505.1 Triticum aestivum | reverse complement strand
GGGGGGGCGAGAGGAGGAGCTGCGTCGACCGGCCATGATGGAATGGATCTTTGTCGAATGCGCTCCGATGAATGCTCGTGGAGGGAAGATGGTGTCATTCGGATCTAAGTCCCCGCCTCTTTTATAGGCGGCCCATTTTCGCAGCTAGGGGGGTAAATGAAAAAACACCCTGTCTTTTCGCATTCTTTTGACACGTGGAAGATGGCCATTATTGGGCGCAGAAGACAAGGAGCGCAACATTCATCGGAAGTCGGACACTATTCGATAGGTATATGGGATTTGGAGAAGAACCCGCCTTGCAATGCCGAAGACAAATCTGCGCGCCGGACTCATCGTCATTGAAGCCTGGTTCGGGGGCTACTGAGGGAGTCCTGGATTAGGGGGTATCCGGACGGCCGGACTATGACCTTTGGCCGGACTCCCGGACTATGAAGATACAAGATTGAAGACTTCGTCCCGTGTGCGGATAGGACTTTCCTTGGCGTGGAAGGCAAGCTTGGCGATACGATATGTAGATCTCCTGCCATTGTAACCGACTCTGTGTAACCCTAGCCCTCTCCGGTGTCTATATAAACCGGAGAGTTTTAGTCCGTAGGACGAACAACAATCATACCATAGGCTAGCTTCTAGGGTTTAGCCTCTCTGATCTCGTGGTAGATCAACTCTTGTACTACCCATATCATCAATATTAATCAAGCAGGAGTAGGGTTTTACCTCCATCGAGAGGGCCCGAACCTGGGTAAAAACATCGTGTCCCTTGTCTCCTGTTACCATTCGCCTAGACGCATAGTTCGGGACCCCCTACCCGAGATCCGCCGGTTTTGACACCGACAACGGCCATTAGCCCGGGCCACCATCGTCGTTCACGGGCATCGTGATGGTTCCGCATGCTGTTATTTACTAGCTTCAACAAAGCCAATCAAGCTCTGGATGGTGGCTCTCCACTCGTTCATCTTGTCAGCTGCCGGTGGAAAATTCAATAGCAGTTGGGACTACACCATTACTTCCACGACTATGCTTGGCATGGCTAGCGAGGCAGACCGCAATGTTGCTCGACTCCTGGCAGAACCAGCTAGAGCGTCGCCGCATTCTTGCTGCCGTGAACCGATTGCCAGGGTGGTCTGGCGATGAGTGGGCCGTGCTTGTGGGTCGACGGCCCCGTTCGGCGCTCCATCTTGCCCGTCTTGCTCTAGATAAGGCAAGCGCCTTGCGGCCGCGCCCGTAGTGGGCACAACTGGAGGATCGCGGCTTGCGCCAGAGGGGGGTCATCATTGCGGCTGTGTCCGCCAGTGCGGCGGGGAGATAGAGACCGAGCATTCCCTCCACCCGTTGCTTCTGGGCTAAGCTCGCAAGGACATTGCTGATGCTGCCCAGCCCGATGGATTCCCGCTTCATCTTCGGCCACGGGCGACACAACGACGACGCCTCCTACACTGGTCGCATCACCTGTGGCACCCACCTCACCCATCGGCGTTGCGGCACCTACGATGTTCGCAGCTATGTGTGACGGGGGCTTCGAAGTGGAGAGGTGTGCGGTAGCATCGGGTTTCTTCTTGGGCGCGATGGGCGGAGGAGATGAGGATGAAGAAGATGATGATGAAGATCGGCGCATTGTCCACAACTTTAGATTCACGCAAGCGATTTGGACCCTACCTGGCGCACCAAAGATGTCGTGGGTGGATGCACATGATCACCTATGGGGCCACCGACCCCTTGTGGTTCAGTAGGGGGAGATCACATTGCATAAAGAGTAGAGGCTGTGCGGCAGCACGATGAAGAGACTCTGGTTTTTTACCAAGGTTCAGGCCGCTGAGAAGCGTAAAACCCTACTTCTGGTTTGTTGGATTGGATGGAGGGACACAAAGACACGCAATGCCCAAACCCGGCAAGGTGGCCTCGGGGAGAGCTGCTACGCGAGTACAAGTATGAGTGGGTCCGAATCCTTGTCTAGGTAGCCTTGGACCTCCTTTTATAGCTCAAGGGGTAACAACAGTGGCAAAACAGACATTATCCTGCGATTAGATAGCCAAGAGTGCTATCACACCTAACTTTGGCACTTAGGACAAAATGCCATAAACGTTATCTTAGGTTGCATGCGGGGATGCATTCTTGGCAAGCTTATATCGCTTCTTAGCTAACTACTGCTTAATATCTTAACATGCTCCTGGATGGGTGTCAAGTGGGTGTGATCTGTCTTCCAGCAAGCTGCCACGTCCTTATCAAGAGCCACTTAGTCGCCTGGGGGCTTGACACCGCATTGATAAGTAACTGGCATCGCAGTTCTATGGAGCGGTGGTAACTAGCTCGGGCCTTCCGGGTCTTCTTGGAGAGGCACGCGCTTCGGTCTCCTGCTACCCCGGAGACGTGGCTAGCGCGGCTTGGTCCTTCTCATATCTGTTGCATCGACCTTGTCAGCCTGGTTTGGCTTGCAAGGGACACTTCTCTTGGAATCTTTGTCTTGTGTGTTGGATTTCTCTTCTTGATATGCTCCTTGATCTCACGAAGAGCGGCTTCTCTGGCTTGACCTTGTGTTACACGTTAGTGTTGGATGTATGATCGTCGGCATGCTTGTGTATAAGTTCGGTCAATAAATGCGGTTGTTTGTTGCACCGACAGATACATATAATGAGCACGACATGTTGTTTTGGTGAAGAAGCCTCAAGTGAATTAGGGAATGTTCGGTTGTACTTTGATATGAATCTAGACATGTCGATCCATGCATATGTGCACGCGTTATGCACAAGCTAACCCCCAATTTTTGGTAATGAGTAGCCACTTGCCTTGTCCACGTCACTTCAAGAATGGTTAAGGCTAGACATGTCTTGTGTTATGGGTACACCATGTTGTTTTGGTGAAGAAGCCTGAACTGAATTGGGCATTCTTGGTTGTACTTTGATTTGAATATGGACATGTTGATTGGTGCAAATGTATGTACGTTGCACAAGCCAAACCTCATTTTTTCTAGTGAGAAGCCACTTGCCTTGTCCATGTCACTTCAAGAAAGGTTATGACTATACATGTTTTGTGTTATGGGTACTACATGTTGTTTTGGTGAACAAGCCTAAAGTGAACTAAGCATTGTTTGGTTATATTTTATTTGAATCCGAACATGTCGACGGATGCATATATGTGTGCATTTTGCACAAGCCAATCCTCAATTTTTTGTAGTGAGCAACCACTTGCCTTGTCCATGTCGCTTCAAGAATGGTCAAGTTGATTGACACGAGAAATAATAAAACTCGGGATGTTTATCATGTCATTATCTCTCTACACGCTAGGGAAATAAATATGCGGGCATGCCAATGTACTAGGCACTCGAATAAAATATAGGGAAACTTGTACTTTATTAATCTCTTAGTGGAGAAACAAATTACATGATCCCTTTACATAAGCGCTCCATGGCCTGCTAGCGCGGCCGATATGACTTGGGCGATTGTGAAGTTCTGGTTCACAGGGCCTTAGAAGGTTCTCGCTTAATTACGTTCGCGAGTCAAAATCATGGACCACCTCCGATTAAGCTGCTGCAATGGTCGCCGTCTTCAAGTCTAGTGTTCACCAAGTGCTCGGTGTAGATGATGATGATGATGGGCGGAATAGAAGGGTGGAGCGATATGTATGTCACTCCAGCGATGCTTAGACTTATCCCTCCGGCTTGTCAATGTTCGGTGATGAAAATGTCTGGCCTTGTCAGCTCAGAAAGATGGGTGGCCTTTGCCTCATGGATGCATGTCCTGGTGGTGTCCGCCTCGTTGGTGTCAGACTGGGTGTATTGCCTTTGCCTCGTGGGTGCCCGGCAGGATTGGGGTAGATTTATCAAAGAAAGACAGGTCGGTGAAGTGGCTTCGCCTCGTCGGAGCTTAGACGGTGTCGAGGAAGTGTGTTGATGTGGAGGTTGGAGTAGACTTGAATGTTGACGTGTAGCATGCGACATCACTTGAAGATGACGAGCTTGTCGATGTAGACGTTGGGACATCATAGTTACGGGGATGAGCTCCACTCGGTGTAGGTGGTTGGTGTAGAAGAATGGCGGCGTGCTGGTGCAGTCGCCATCCTCGCCAGGCGACAAGTCAAAGAAGATGACAATATCTTCATATCAAAGTCTGGTGGCGCCAAGGTAGAGCACATCCTCAACAAATGACGAGTTGATGGAGACTGTGACATCATGTCGAGGTAACACGCATCCATGCTGGGTGTGAAGTCTGTGGAGGCACACGATGACACGTTGACACAGACGTCGTCCTTGTCAGATGAATAGTTGATGTAGTTGAATGACCATCAAGATTGATGTTGGTGATGATGACACTGGCGAGGTTGATGAAGATGTGGGGGGGGGGGGCGATGGGTAGCTCCTCCTCCGCCTTCTTCGGTGGCACCAGTCGAGCTCTAATCATCCGACCATCATCTCCGTAGTGATTCCTATCAGCTGCTCAACTCTGGATGGGCTGAAATGAGAGGGATACAAAGAGAGAAAGAGGTAAAGAGAAGATGGTGTGTAGGCATGCTATTGAAGAAGATGGATGCCGTGATTTTGATATTCCCTTGTTGAGGTAGATGATGGCGTGGCCTGAGATGTCCGCCTCCTCCTCGTGGCTACATGTGTTCTCCTAGAAGATGCATGTATTGCTCCGGGTCGTCTAGTACGTATGCATGCACAAGTCCATCATTGATGCCGGAATGCTTTGGCTTGGCGCGTTGTCTGCAGTCTTCATGGGCGCGCTCCTAGTCGCTGCCATCTTGAGCATTGTTGTAGCGCGTACTACATTGTTGTTGGCGAATGTCTCGCCGACTCCCTGGAGATGGCATGGAAGCTTCTTCTTCATGTGTACATGAATATCATCTTCCTAGCCCTTGTGCACGAGGTGTTGCCGCTCTCAACTATAGTGCAGGTTGATGATGGCAGTATGCACTACAAAAAAACACTTCCGTGATGATACATGTTTGTCACAGTAGGTCATGTTTTCTGTCATGCATGTACATCCATGACGATTTTATGACAGAATCAAGATAGTCATACATGTGCTGTCGTAGAAGTGTTCCATGACATTACCAAAATTATCATCACGGAAGTTTCCACTTCCATGACGATAAATCGCGTGTCACAGAAGTTCTTTCTTCAAGGGTGACCGACACGTGGCATCCAGCATAACGGAACACCGTTAAGATATCGGGTCCGGTTTTGGATCCGATAACCCATTAACAGCCCGGACCAATGGGGATTTTCCACGTGTAAAATCATCATTGGCCAGAGAAAACACGTGTTGCCTCACAGTTTGGACAGATGTCATCCAGTCATTGGACAGGAGGCGCCTATGATAGGTCGACACGTGGCACGGCCCAACAGTGGCCCATTCCGGTGAAAAAGGCCGGCCCAGTAAAAATTAGTAGGCCGGCCCATATAAGGCCTACTTGTGTCAGGTCCATTTAAGCCCACGGCTCATACGAGATGTGCCAATTTGGCCTATCAACGGCCCATTAAAGATTTGACACCATTGCGGCCCATCGTCAGTTCGAGCCCGTTAATATCCTGCTATATATTTGGGCTCAGTATCGGCCCGATGAGATTTCGGCCTATTAACGGCCCATTCAATGGATGGGCCAATTTTCAGGATGTGCATCTTTTGGCCTTTTAGTGACCCATTTAAATGTTGGGCTAATTTCTGGCCCGATGTGTCTTTCAGCCTCTTGACGGCCCATAAATCAGTTGGGCCATTTGTAGTCGCACCTGAGTTTCAGCCTTTTAGCGACCCATTTAAGTGTTGGGCCAATTTCTGGCCCGGTGTGTCTTTCAGCCTATTGATGGCTGAGGGAGTCCTGGATTAGGGCGTATCCAGACAGCCGGACTATATACATCGTCCGGACTATTGAAGCGTGAAGATACAAGACTCAAGACTTCGGCTCGTGTCCGGATGGGACTCTCCTTTGCGGGGAAGACAAGCTTAGCGATTCGGATATTATATTTCCTTCCTTGTGACCGACTCCATGTAAACCCTAGCCCTCTCCGGTGTCTATATAAACCAGAGAGGATGGTCCTTAGAAGGCCGATCACAATTACAATCATATCATCATAGGCTAGCTCTTAGGATTTAGCCTCTACGATCTCGTGGTAGATCTACTCTTGTACTACTCATATCATCAATATTAATCAAGCAGGAAGTAGGGTTTTACCTCCATCGAGAGGGCCCGAACCTGGGTAAACATCATGTCCCTTGCTTCCTATTACCATCAGCCTAAGACGCACAGATTGGGACCCCCTACCCGAGATCCGCCGGTTTTCACACTGACATTGGTGCTTTCATTGAGAGTTCCTCTGTGTCGTCGCTTCAACTCTTGATGGCGTCTTCAATCACCAACAACACGGTCCAGGGCGAGACTTTTCTCCCCGGACAGTTCTTTGTGTTCGGCGGCTTCGCACTGCGGGCCAATTCACTTGGTCATCTAGAGCAGATCGACAGCTATGCCCCTGGCCACCAGATCAGGTTCGGAAACTTGAACTACACGACGGACATTCGCGGAGACTTGATCTTCGACGGATTCGGCCCTGTGCCAGGAGCGCCGGACAACCACTACGAGCACGGTCTAGACCTGCTGTCGGACAATGCTCAGGACATCGTCCCTGCAGCAACCCCGGATTTAAATCCGGAACAGGTTGCATTGCCCAAGGACGGAGGGATAGACCCTATCCCGTAGGCCGCACACTCATCGACAGTGGAGTCGAACACAGGTCGCATCTTTGTGGAGGCCTGTTTCCCCGCCCCCCCGGACTCGTATCCGGTTGTTGGTCCCGGTCCGCACACTCTCGAGCCAGTCGAGTCAGGTTGGGCTCCGGTAATGGAGTTTACCGCTGTGGACATCTTTCAGCACTCGCCCTTTGGCGACATGCTGAACTCATTGAAGTCTCTCTCTTTGTCAGGAGGCTCTAGGCCGAACTATGTTCGACTTGAGTGGGAAGCAGGCGACGAAGAAACTCGCTGCCCACCCACCACCCACTTCATTTCCATGATCGATGATTTAACCGACGTGCTTGACTTCGACTTCGAAGACATCGACGGTATGGACGACGATGCCGGAGACGTACAGGAGCCACCGCTCATAGGGCAGTGGACAACCACCTCTTCATATGATATATATATGGTGGACACTCTGAAAGAAACTAATGGCGATGAGGCAACAGAGGATAACCCCTCCAAGAAAAAAGCAAAGCATGGCCGTCGCCAGCGCCGCTCCAAGCCCCGCCAAGGCAATACCGGTACCGGAGACGAAAACAATCCGGACAGTGCTGATGATGAATACAACCCCGAACAGCCCGCCTTCGAGCAGGCCGAGTAGGAAGATGGGCAAGATAGCCCAGGCGAATAGGCAACGAACGAGTATCCGGAGGAGGACAACTACATGCCTTCCTCCGAAGATGAGATTAGCCTCGGCGCCGACGAGTTCGGCGTGCCCGAGGACCCCGCGGAGCAGGAGCGCTTCAAGCGCCGGCTTATTGCCACTGCGAGAAGCCCGAAGAAGCAGCAGCAGCAGCTTCAAGCTGATCAAGACCTGCTCACAGATAGATGGACAGAAGTCCTGGCAGCCGAGGAATATGGACTCGAGCGCCACACGGCTGACCGGCCGCTCGAGGTCGGGATAAAACGGCATATCAGCCCGAATACCAGCCTGCACCCCCGCGATGGTTTACTACGGCCCGGGGCAATACTCAGGACCTGCGCGATAAACTGAATAATGCCGCAGGACAACCAAGATCGATCTACGGATCACGGGGGCGCGCTGCAACACATGATGATGACCGTCATACTGAATACACTAACAGCAAATCCGGCCAGGCCGAATATAACCAGTCAGATGTAGCCGGACCGTGTCACGACATAGCCCGGCACAGAGGCGTCGCACACCCCCTCTGCTTCACCGATGAAGTGATGGATCATGAATTCCCAGAAGGGTTCAAACCCGTAAACATCGAATCATATGATGGCACAACAGACCCCGCGGTGTGGATTGAAGATTTCCTTCTCCACATTCACATGGCCCGCGGAGAAGATCTACATGCCATCAAGTATCTTCCCCTCAAGCTCAAAGGACCCACTCGGCACTGGCTAAATAGCCTGCCCGCAAATTCCATTGGCAGTTGGGAAAACCTGGAAGACGCATTTCTTGACAACTTCCAAGGCACATATGTGCCACCTCCAGATGCCGATGACTTGAGCCACATTACTCAACAGCCCGTAGAATCAGCCAGGAAATTCTGGACTCGGTTCCTAACTAAAAAGAACAAAATAGTTGACTGTCCGGACGCCGAAGCCCTGGCGGCCTTCAAGCATAATATCCGAGACGAGTGGCTCGCCTGGCACCTTGGCCAGGAGAAACCCAAGTCCATGGCAGCTCTCATGACACTAATGACCCGCTTCTGCGCGGGTGAGGACAGCTGGTTGGCTCGTAGCAGCACTACGCCACATTCTGGCACTTCAGACGTCCGTGACAATAACGGCAAGCTACGGCGCAACAGGCACAAGCGACGGTACAACAGCGACAACACCGAAGACACGACGGTCAATGTCGGATTCAGCGGATCCAAATCCGGTCAGCGGAAGAAGCCATTCAAACACAACAATCAGGGACGGTCCTGTCTAGACCGTATACTGGAGCGCTCGTGCAAAATTTGTGGCACCCCGGACAAGCCAGCCAACCACACCAATAGGGACTGCTGGGTATTTGAACAGGCAGCAAAATAAATGCCCAAAACAAGGACAAGGGGCTTAACAGCGACGATGACGAGGAGCCCCGGCGTCCGAACATGGGGGGACAGAAGAAATTTCCCCCCAGGTGAAAACGGTCAACATGATCTACACAACCCACATCCCCAAGTGGGAACGGAAGCGAGCACTACGGGACGTCTATGCGATGGAGCCAGTCATCCCCAAATTCAACCCATGGTCAGCTTGTCCGATCACCTTTGATCGTAGGGATCACCCTACTAGCATCCGTCACGGCGGCTCAGCCGCATTGGTTCTAGACCCAATCATAGACGGATTTCACCTCACAAGAGTCCTTATGGACGGAGGCAGCAGCCTGAACCTGCTTTACCAGGACACAATGCGCAAAATGGGCATCGATCCCTCAAGGATTAAGCCCACCAAAACCACCTTCAAAGGTGTAATTCCGGAGTAGAGGCCCATTGTATGGGCTCTATAACATTGGAAGTGGTCTTAGGATCTTCGGATAACTTCCGAAGCGAAGAGCTAATCTTCGATATCGTCCCTTTCCGCAGTGGTTACCACGCACTGCTCGGACGAACCGGATTCACTAGATTCAATGCAGTACCACACTATGCATACCTCAAGCTCAAGATGCCAGGCCCGCGCGGGGTCATAACAGTCAACGGAAATATGGACCGCTCTCTCCATACTGAAGAGCATACTGCAGCCCTTGCGGCGGAAGTACAATGCGGCCTCCTCCGGCAAACCACCAATCCGGCGACGACTACCCCAAGCTCCGTCAAGCGAGGGCGGAACACCCCACAACAGGATCACCAGGCATGCCAAGAGCATGAATAGCAGTCCGGCCTTCGCTCAAATCCCATCAAAGCAATATTCATGCCACGCGTACACAATTACGCACTCAAAATACCATGGGCACATGCGGAGGCGTAGCAGTGGCTCAGTCAACAGTACGGTATTGCTTCGTAACCTTTCCTTTTACCTTTAAGGACATTGCTTTAGCGCAGCTTCTCCAGAAGAGCCGGATTGTCTGACTTACATAGGAGAGAAAACCAAGGAGGCAACAGGCTTTGCGCACAGAAGGAAATACACAGGTGGAATCTATTTACGATCGTTATACCTGCTTTATCAATCTGTACGTAGCCTGCCTCTGGATAGGATATGTCAAATAATCCTCTTTATCTCCGCTTAATGCATTCATTGTAAACATACGCCTAAATGTATTGTTCATCAATGGGAGATCATATACAACGTTAGCTTATTATTCTTATTTGAGCATTTTTCGTACAAATGTCTATTTGATTTTGCATCCGTACACTTTGGTACGTTCAGTTTGCCAGGGGCTTCTTATGGCACCCCATAATACGGTAAAACAAGTCTGAACACTTTCAACAGTGCGGCACCCTGAACTTATAGCATTATATGCATCAGCTCCGAATCATGTCTTGGGTCTACAGTTGGGATAGCCCGGCTCCCTTGTTTTGGTGCCTTACGTTCCGTTATATCGGCTAAGGTAGCGCAGGGAGAACTACTGCGATTGTGCCCTGGTTCTTCCGGACGAGCACCTCAGTAGAGAAAGTCGAAAACTGACCGACATGATGTGGCGAGAGCGGGTCGCTGTTCGAGAGGTCTTAAAATCCTTAAAGATTTTTCCGTTTAGGCGATAATTCGGCTTCGTCCGATCTAGGCGTGTATAGCGCCCCAATTCAGCCTTCCGGATTCTAGAGGCTTCGCTGGAATTTAAAATTGTAGACTTCTATGGCTAAGTGAAGGTTATAAAGCCGCATAGTCCGATTGCCTTGTTCCTTCGCTGGACACCTCCTTAAGGGACCAAACATTTGGATAAAGAGTGTCCAGGTTTTCCATGAACACCCCAGTACTAGTTACATGGGTGCGGAAGCCAACGACTGGCCTACTTTCAGAATTTGATAAATAGCCGCACAGAAGGTAATATTTTAAATAATAAAAGAGCTACATAGCGCAAGTACCTTCGTCTTTAAATTACAAACATGACAGAAGTGAATTCATTCAAAAATTATGTCCTTGGTACATTCATCGGTCACGAGGCGAGCACCCTTCATAGTGCCATCATAATACTTCTTGGGAATGCGATGTGGCTTGCCCTCTGGCTGCCCGTCCTTCACCAGCTTCTCCGCATCCAGCTTGCCCCAATGCACCTTCGCACGGGCAAGGGCCCGGCGGGCACCCTCAATGCAAATAGATCGCTTGATGACTTCCAGTCGGGAACATGCATATACCATCCTCTTGATCAGGCCGAAGTAGCTGGTAGGCAGGGGCTCACCAGGCCACATTCGGACTATGAAATCCTTCATAGCCACTTCGGCCGCCTTATGGAGTTCGACCAACTGCTTCAGTTGGTCACTCAGAGGCGTTGGATGTTCGGCCCCAGCATACTGGGACCAGAACAGCTTCTCCGTTGAGCTCCCCTCCTGGGCACCGTATAACTCCACGACATCTGATACGCTACATGGCAGATCTGCGAATGCCCCTGGAGAGCTCCAGACTCGAGTAAGCAAAAGAAACGCCTCCTCCACATGTTTGCTTTGCATAAAAAATTTCTTACCCGCCGTTATCTTTTTGGCCTCCTGGATTTCCTGCTGTGCCCTCTCGGCTTCGGCCTTGGCGTCTTTTATACTTGTAAGGGCCTTTGCAAGCTCGGCCTCTTTTGCTTTAAGCTCATGCTCCACGGACTCGAATTTCTTGCCGAGCTCCTGGAGCTCTTCTTGTACTTCGCCCACTCGGGCTTCTTGCTTTTTGCGCTCCTTGTGTTCCAAGGCCGCCTTGTGTTCGGCCTCGGACATCGCTTTCTTAAGAGACGCCACTTCGGTGGTGGCCTCTGTTACCAAATAACGATGCCTCGTTGTTAGAATAACCAATTTCATCTATACTTTATTATATGAGAGAGGGGAATCATTCACCTTTGCTCTCCTCGAGCTGCCTCCTCATGAGGCTGAGCTCTCCCTGCGCCTGCTCCAAGTCCTGCTTTAGGCCGGCGATTTCGGCCGTACGGGCAGGAGCGGCCAGCAACACTGCCTGCTTATTCAAATTCAAACTTATTGTTAAACTCCTGCGGATTATAATTGACCCTCCGTTTGGTTTTCCTTCCGAGCACCAAATAGAGTATCAGGGGCTACTACCTATCGGGTGGTAATTTCACACATTCTCACTACTTACCTCAAAGCCTATTAGGAGGCTGGTGCAGGCTTCGGTTAGTCCGCTCTTGGCGGACAAAACCTTCTGAATCACCGCACTCATGAGAGTACGGTGCTCTTCATCTATGGAAGCACCACGAAGCGCTTCCAGCAGACAATCCGGCGCCTCGGGCGCAACGGAAGTCCTCAATACAGACGGCCCTCCGTCCCTAACGAGGGGTTGCCCGCCTGAATACGGAACCATTGAAGGCTCCGGGACAGTGTTCGGCTGAGAGTCCGGCTTACCGCTGATCTCATCAACACGATCCGCTGGGATCTTGAACCCCGCATGTCTGACGCTTGGAATGCCGCCTTGGGGCGCCTCCAGATCCACCCCCCCCGCTCGGGGAGCCTTTGGGACAACACCTCCGTGTCATCCGCAGGCCGGGGAGAAGAAGCCGTCGGGAGTGAGTTCACTGCTGACTCACTCAAGGACTCGTCCGAAGATGACACCTCGGGATGGGCCTTGGCCGGACTGCATACAAGTTCGGCGTTATAACAAAACTATGAAGCAAGATTACGATGGAATGCAGATACCTACAATCGCACTAGGGGCTTCTTCCTGGGCAGCCACCCTTCCTCGCTATCGGCGGCGGTGGCGGAGTAGTCCGGAAGGGACACCTTTCCCTTCTTGGATGCCCCAGTCTCTCCCACAGGGGCGGCCTTCCTCTCCCCCCCAATACGGGGAGGTGGAGTTTCTTCTTGTTCCTCCCCGCCTCCGCGGGAGGAATCTGCCTCGTCGTCATCGGACGACAAGGGTATGACGGCCTTGCGTCGGGGGCCTCTCCTGGTCCCCTGGTCCGCCGTCTCAGGCTCCCCATCCTTTCCGGATGGGGCGGCCTCCTCTTATTCTCCTTCTTCCCCTTCGGGGGAGGAGTCTCCCTCGTCCTCTTCAGACAAGGCTTTTGGCGCAGCCTTAAGCCGGAGACCCTTTCGGGTCCCTGGGGCCTTCTTGCCGGCCTTCTTCTCCGGCCCCTTGTAGGGCGCTGGGACCATCAACTTCGTCAGGAGACCAGTAGCTAGGCTTTCCGGCAGTGGAGCCGGACAATCTATCTGCTCCGCTGTCTCCACATAATCCTGAACAAATATACGCAATTACTTAAGGCTTCCCCTTGAATATGTTAGGGAAGAACCGGACCCGGTGGCAGCCTGGGAACTCACCTGAATAGGATGCCGCGCGGCGTGGAGCCCACGGTCCTTGGATATGAGAGAAGGTACTTCGGAGGCCTTGAACAACACCTTCCACGCGTTTTTGTGCTTCATGCCGTGGAGCCTCTGGAGCATCTGGTGTTCGGCTGGAACAAACTCCCACAGATTAAATGCCCGCCTTTGGCACGACAAAATCCGGTGAACAAGCATGACCTGGATCACGTTGACAAGCTTGATGTTCTTGTCCTTCATGCCCTTGATGCAGTTTATGAGTCCGGTCAGCTTTGTAGATTCGCCCCACAACAGGCCCTTCTGTTCCTAGGAGGTGAGCCGCATAGGGGTTCCGGATCGGAACTCGGGGGCTGCTGCCCGGTCGGTGTCACGCGGCTTGGTGATGTAGAACCACCCCGACTGCCGCCCCTTCACGGTTTCCGCAAAGGAGCCATCACGCCAGATGACGTTAGGCATTTTGCCCACCATGGCGCCTTCGCACTCCGCTTGCTGGCCGCTCACGATCTTCGGCTTCACGCAGAAGGTTTGCATCCACAAGCCGAAATGAGGCTTGATGCGGAGGAAAGCCTTGCATATGACGATGAACACCGAGATGTTGAGGACAAACTTCGAGGCTAGATCATGGAAATCTAGCCCGTAGTAGAACATGAGCCCGCGGACGAATGGGTGGAGTGGAAATCCCAGTCCACGGACGAACTGGGCAAGGAACACGACGCTCTCGTGGGGTCCTGGAGTTGGAATGACCTGCCCGCCGTCTGGTAGCCGGTGCGCTATGTCTACGGCCAAGTATCCGGCCGCCCGAAGACTTGCGATGTTCTTCTCCTTCACGGTAGAAGCCACCCATTTGCCTCCTGCTCTAAACATGTTTAGCTATGCGGAGAAGACTTGGACTAGGGTGCTGGAGCTCGAGGAGGCAAGAGTGGGAAGAGGAGGAAGAAGGCGTGGGTAAGAATGGGGAACTCTTATCCCTTTATAGAGGCAACGAAAGCCGTGCGCCTCCCCACTAGCATGTTGAGAGTCGCTTACTTCCCAAGCACCACAATTGATGGCACGGGGGGATTACCCATACCCGTATTGATGAGAATCCCGTGATAAGTGGACACAATCTCTGCTTTGACAAGACGTGTCAAGGAAACCGCCTTGCAATACGCGCTTTGGCTGGTTGTGAAAAAACGGTTCGAATAATGACCCAACCGTAAGGACATGTCACGTCGTTTAAAAAGTTGTCAGCTGAAGTATCATTCTCTCTACGGTGGTATGTGAAGATCATTTTTGCAGATCCGGACATGGCCTACGTGTTCGATAATAACCTTGGAGTATTCGGAAGGAGGAACCCGCCTTGCAATGCCGAAGACAAGACTGCACACCGGACTCATTGTCATTGAAGCCTGGTTCAGGGGCTACTGAGGGAGTCCTGGATTAGGGGGTATCCGGACAGCCGGACTATATACATCGTCTGGACTATTGAAGCGTGAAGTACAAGACTCAAGACTTCGGGTCATGTCCGAATGGGACTCTCCTTTGCGGGGAAGACAAGCTTGGCGATTCGGATATTATATTTCCTTCCTTGTGACCGACTCCATGTAAACCCTAGCCCTCTCTGGTGTCTATATAAACCGGAGAGGATGGTCCTTAGAAGGCCGATCACAATTACAATCATACCATCATAGGCTAGCTCTTAGGGTTTAGCCTCTACGATCTCGTGGTAGATCTACTCTTATACTACTCATATCTTCAATATTAATCAAGCAGGAAGTAGGGTTTTACCTCCATCGAGAGGGCCCAAACCTGGGTAAACATTGTGTCCCTTGCTTCCTGTTACCATCAGCCTAAGATGCACAGATTGGGACCCCCTACCCGAGATCCGCCGGTTTTGACACCGACAATGGCCCATAAATCAGTTGGGCCATTGGTAGTCGGACCTGTTTTGGCCTTTTAGTGACCCATTTAAGTGTTGGGCCAATTCCCGGCCCTGTGTGCCTTTCAGCCTGTTAACGGACCATAAATGAGTTGGCCCATTTGTAGTCGGACCTGAGTTTTGGCCTTTTAAGGGCCCATGCCCTTTATGGTCCAATACCAGCTCGGTTTCTCTTTCGGCCTGCTAAAGTCCCACAACACAGTTGGGACATTTACAATACGACCTGACTTTCGGCCTCTTAGCGGCCCATGCTCTTCATGGTCCAGTACAAGCCCGTTGTCTCTTTCGGCCTGCTAAAGGCCGACAGTATAGTTGGGCCATATGTAGGTCGAACTTAGTAACGACCTGTTAACAACCCGTGAAATTAAATGGGCCCACCTGTTTTCCGCTTTGATGTCAGCCTGTTAACGACCCGGGAGGTAAGAGGGCCAACCATTAACTTTCGGCCTAGTAACGGCCCATTAACTTAAAGGGCCCACTAAAGTTCGTCATGTCTTTATGCCAAATTAGATAATTTGAGCCCATTACGACGAGCAATTATGCACAGGACCAAAACCGATCAAGCAAAGGTATGGCATACAGGGAAAAACATTGCACATCCAGCATATATTACAGGAAATTACATCCACTAGGCAATCAAAGATTGATGCCAGTGCAAATAAATGAACAAAACCTAACGATCTACAACGTCACAATCTGCAACCTTAGCACGGATGACGCCCATAAACATGTGGGCAAGTTGTTGCTGCTTTGCTACACTGTCTCTTAAAACAATGATCAGTTGTTGTGTCGCACGACTCTACACCTCTGATTCCTCCACCATTTCCATCATTGCTTCAGCCATTAATTGGTTCACAAACATACATTTTTTCCGTTGCATTCGAGACATAGGATACTGAACAGATTTAGATGGCGATTTTGGCAGGCTTGTATTATTGATAGTGGAGAGTGTCTCAACCACTACATCATAACATAAATTAGGAGGCGAACCAAACAGATTATCATGAGTTATTGCCATATTACCTGGCCTAGATTTATTGGAAAGAAACAATGGGGTTGCCTTGCTATTTTCAGAGTTTGTCTTCTTATCTTCAGCAGCCTGCACCAAATTAACACACTAGCATTGCTATCATTGGCCAAAATCAGATAATAGGAAAGCAACATTGACACAACGAACGTTTGGGAACCTAGCCTACACCAAATTAACACAATATGGCACAACTATCATCAGCCAGGTAAGGTAATACGAAAGCAACATTGACACAATGAATGAATGGGCAACCAGAGAAGCACTACAATTCAATAATGTGCATGATATGAGATAGTACACTCATGCAACTTAGTATGCAAAATTACCAGGCAGTTTTCTTTACAAAAATCAACATTGCCACCTTTAACATTTTGCTACAACTAATTTTAGATCAAATAAAGGTTGGATTCACGCCGATTAACAAAATACATGTTGATGTAATAATATAGTGATATACAACAGGTACATACATCAGCATTGGAGCACAGAGAATTCCCGCAAGATATTTTCCTCGAATACAATCCCAATGAAAGAAGTCTTCTATCATTTTACCTTATTTTCTAAAAGAGAGATGGGTAAGAAACATGTAGAAAATATGATCAGAATGCTATAAAATTTCATGATGCAAGTATACACACACACTTCTTAGAATGGAGTTGACACTCTTTTGCTGGACTGGAGCGGACTAGTTATTTGGCCACTGGAATCTGCTTATTATCAGTGGGAGTTGGGTTTCTCTGTGCTGGAGCAGTATCTATGAAAAATGGAGTTGGTTTATTATCTCTTGGCGTTTGGATCTTTTGCAAAGACCTGGTTTTGTAACCCATCAGATTCTAACATAGCCGTTTTCCCCTTGCATGCCTTATATAGAAGAATGGTGCTTCAATTATAAAACGTGCTACAACAGAGATGGAATAGGTACTGAAGAATAGAAAGGCATGACATATTGACATGTATTCCCTCCATCCAAAAATAAATGGATGGGTCTAGGCGTATTTCAGTTCTAGATACATTCAGTTTTATCCATTTCTACGACATGTAATCCGGATGGAGGGAGTATGATGTAAGAGCTAGGGATACGACAGGACAACAGAGTAAAAAACCCATTGAAACCCCACCGCAGAACCAAAGTATTCAAACCCACTGATATGAGATAGTACACTCATGCAGCTGAGGATGCAAAACTACCAGGTAGTTTTCCTTACAAAAATCAACATTGTGGCCTTTAATCATACATTTTGCTAGAACTAAATTTAGATCAGATAAAGGTTGGATTCATGCCGATTAACAAAATACATGCTGCTGTAAAAATATAGTGATATATAACAGGTACTTACATCTGCATTGGAGCATAGAGAATTCCTGCAAGAATCTTTCCTCGCAGACGATACCAGTGCAGAAATTCTTTCATCTGTTAAGCTTATTTTCTAAAAGAGAGATGGGTAAGAAACATGTAGAAAATATGATCAGCATGATTTCATGATGCAAGGATATGCACACGCTTCTTAGAATGGAGTTGACATATTTTTGCTGGACTGGAGCGGACTAGTTCTTTGGCCACTGGAATCTGCTTATTATCAGTAGGAGTTGGGTTTCTCTATGCTGGAGTAGTATCTATAAAAACTGGAGTTGGTCTATTATCTCCTCGCATTTGAATCTTTTGCAAAGACCTTCTTTTTAACCCTTCAGATTCTAACATAGTCGTCTTCCCCTTGCATGCCTTGTATAGAAGAATGTTGCTTCAATTATAAAACATGCTACAACAGAGAGATGGAATAGGTACTGAAGAATAGAAAGGCATGACATATTGACATGTATTCCCTCCATCTGGAAAAAAAATGGATGGGTCTAGGCATATTTCAGTTCTAGATACATCCTTTTTTATCCATTTCGGCAACATGTAATCCGGACGGAGGAAGTATGGTGTAAGAGCTAGGGATGCGACAGAACAACACAGTAAAAAACACTAGTTGAATGTAAAAATGTATGGTAGCAGAATACGTACAGAAAAAACTAAGGCAACATACACGTGTATGATTGGGAAACTAAGATGTCATTGCAACAGAGCACTAGAACAACACTTCAATGTAAAAAAACATGGTATGGTAGATAGATGAAGTACATACTGATGAATAACAATGCATATGATATTCAGAAGCATGATGTCCAAATTAAGCAGATGGCATTGCGATAGAGTAGAATGACAGTACTTGAATTTGAAAACATGTTATCGTAAATGGAATAGGTACTGAAAAACAGGAAGGCATGACATATTTACATGCATGATCAACATGCTAAGCACATGGCATTGCAACACAGTAGATACACTCCAAGACATTATATGCATGTTGTACACATATCACGGGCCAAGTTAGAGCAAGGACCTTGTGGGGTGAAGGGGATTCATCATCTTTCTGCAAGTCTTCTCAAGAACTGCCTTTACATGTTCCATCATATTGGGTATCATTGACATCAAGTTTATTGGCCTTTACATTGCTCCGTGAGGTTCTTGTGGATATATCACTGTGTGCAATTATATCTGACATGCATGGAAGACAACTAGTTAGATTTATGTAATGAGTGCCTGTAGGAGACGACATAAATAGTAGGACTGGGGTTAACTAGCAGCAACATGTCTAAAAAATTAAAGGATGAACACAGATGAAAGCTATAGAATATGTATCGTTTGTACTCCAGATTAACTAGATGGCACACAAAAGTATTAAAGAACATCATAGGTAATACTAGAAGTGGTATAATACTATAATCACCAGCCTATGGGATAGCATTGGCTGATGGATGATAACTATGGAACAACGTTACCTAAAGAAGAAGTATCTTAGCTGAACTATGGAACAACGTTAACTCCTGAACAAGACCCGTAAGAGATCAACATGAATATATAGTGAAATGTGATAATCTATTTTCCATGCTTAGATGAATAACAAAGCCATAAATGTTGCACACAAGTAAGATGAGGGTACAACCTATCTGGCCGCCATCCATAGGAGTGAGCATCATGTGCTGACTTATCGATGGCCCTGCAGTTGTTGTGGCTATCCATGTCGGGCACGCGCATTCGATGCAGGGAGTTGTTGAGTGGGGACTATAGCTCCCTTCTGGTGTATGCTTCCCTTGTTCCAGCAGCTGCGGTGAGTCGGAAGACGGTGTGGCAGATAATGCATAATGTTAATAAGGACACATCTCTTAGAAATACACTAAGAGATCAAGAACAAGGTACGAGAGTGGTCACACGTCTGTTGACTGAAGACTAAATTGGGGTCACACAATTTTATTTTATTTTGGTACTGTCCGATGGTCACACGCCAGATGGCTTGATGGCCGTCTTGTGCCTCCTGGCTGACACTGTTCGGAAACTTCCCTGAAGAGCCAACGACCAATGGCAAAGCAACCTACCTCCACCATCCGTGGCCCCGACCAAAACCCCGTTCCACGCCCCACCGCACTACCGTGGTTGCGCTGCCCCTGGGCCAATCCACAAAGACTCCCTGTCATCCAGATCCGGTGGCAGCAGTAGCTTCAACCCACGCAACTCTAAGATGGCCATCTAAGCGCTGCTTCCGCGGCAAACTTGCGGCCCCGCACCCTTACGTTAGACACCAGCCAACCGGCAGCCTAGGAGCTCCGCCGCCTCGAGGGGTGCTGCTTCCCATTGGGAATCGATTGGTCCAGAATAAAAATTCAGACAACTAACACCTAAATAAAGTGATTTGAGATGAGGGTGTGAGCTATCTGGCGGCATGGTGAAGTAGGAAGGTCTAGCTGCTGAGTCAGTGAGGCCGGCGTGGTTGCGGTGGCGACTGGCGGCAGGGAAACAACGATGTCGTGATGGTCGATGGCTATAGGAAAGCATCGTCGGGACTCTATACGGATCCGAAGTTGGAGCCGCTCCGGTGTCGTGAATAATGGCGGGGGTGAATCGGCTCCGGTATGGTTCACGCGGCCGTCGTTGAGGCAGCTCCAGTAGCACAGAGTAAGAGGCACACGGGCCGGTGCACGATGGCAAATGGATAACATCTCCGACATTAGGGAGGAGGGCGACTGTGAAATTGGTGCGGTGGGGGCGCCATGGATGAGGGGCTGAGGTTTCGCAACTTGGGAGAAGGGAGCTTCCGGGGAGAAGGTGATTTGGCGCCCATGAGGTATGAATGCGGAGGGGGAATTGGGAGGGGAGTGGAACCATGTCTTACAGACGCATTTGTGTGAAATGTGAGGGGGAGTTACATTTCTACCCCTGCCTTTAGGCTACTCGGCTTGGGTCTGTGTATTGAGGGTCAGGGATAGTAGAGTAACTTTGCTTCTCCCCAAATAGTGTGCGGGAGCGATTTCGGGTGAGGAGGGCATGTTTTGAAATATAGTGGGCGCGAGCGATTTCGGGCGAGGAGAGCATGTTTTGAAATAGTGGGCGCGAGCTATTTCGGGTGAGGAGAGCGTGTTTTGCCGACCATGGTTTAGGAATTATTTGGCACATGTCATTTCGGCCGAGGAGAAGGCGCGCTTGGATGAAGTTACGAACCTACCCTCGATATACAACGGGCCAATTGATGCGTGTCCCACATAGGACGGTAATTTCGCGTCTCCCATTTATTTGCTCGGGCGAATTCCACCAAGCAGAGGATGTTTATAAGTTCGTTCAAATTTTGGGAGAACGAACATCCACGTCTACCTTACCAAGTCGATTCGAATCAAATTTTCAAATATTAGCTTGCCACTTCTTTTTTAGATGGAGAGATGATGCTCGGGAGTAATGTGTTTTTACATGCTCGTTGCTAGCGATTTACTATATGACAAATAGTTGACCCACTCAAAAATGGGAATCAAACCCAAAATGAAATATCTCGATTCAATGAAATAGCTCGTTCACCAGGTCAAAATAGTGAACCAAATCCAAAATTGAACACCTCAATCGAGTAGCATGTTGTACAGTATTATAGTACTCCATGAACATGTTGAAAGTTAAATTAATGAACTTGTTTGATATACACATATATCTGTTCATGTGTGGATTGCAGACAACATGTTCTCCAATTTAAATATTTGAATGCAAGTTTATATCGAAACATGGTTTATATCTGTCTTTCATGCATAAAACGCGACCTCCCCCTCTCCCGGACTCCTGCTCTCTCTCTCTCTCTCTCTCTCTCTCTGACAATCTTCAATTCTGGCGCACGCATCCAACACACAAAACCTTGTTGGTCCCTCTCCCTTTCTCTCCATCTCTCTTTCTCTCTCTTTGTGTGTGTGTGTGTGTGTGGGGGGGGGTCTTTCTAGTACGCATGCATATATACTCCATCTATAGGTCTCTCTCGCACACTATGTATGATACTCTAGTCCAAGCTAGATATCTTGGGTGCACTCATCATACGCACACAAATTCCTTGGCTCGTTGCCCGTAACTCTCTCACGCACCACTCTATCGTCTCGGAGCTCTTCCCCCCTCTCTCAAACTCTCCATCTACCTTGGTCATACATACATATGCATATCTCACTCACACTCGATAGGCCCATCTAAAACTCTATCTCTCTCCCTCGTTCCCTCTCCATCTCACACGCACACACACACACACACACAATCTAATGCCTAGCTATCCAAGTATGATGGTCTCTCACTCAATTGTAGGCACACGCAGTCCCCCTATATGTATATGACTAGCTAATCTTAGTCTCCATCACAAACATGTGCATGGTCTATCTCGATTTCTCTCGGGGCATCTTTCTATCGCGCACGCACCCCCCTCGATCTCCCACCCATATAGTCCCCTCACGATCTCGAGGGGATCTCTCTATCACAAACACACCCTCTCCCTCCTCATGCGTCCATGTTCTCCATGTGTCCCTCTCGACCTTTGTTCCTTGTTGGCTAGACCTCTATTGGACATGTGCTATAGGGGTGTCTCTCTCCGTTGCAAACAATCACACACTAGCTATCTTCGTGTATCTCCTCGCCTCGCTTTTCTATCTCGGAGATGCATGCGTGATATGTTCGCATAAGAAACGGAAAAACACACTCTCTCTAATTTATTGTTTGTTGTCACTTTCTCTTTCACACACATACTCTTTTTGCACACTTACTCATTCTCCTTCACACGCACTTGATCTCTCTCGACTTAGGAACTCTCCTCGGTCCATAGCATATAGATTTATTGAAAAGTCAAACATCACAAAGTTTGACCATGTACGTGGAGAAAAACAATTACATCTAGACCGGCAAACATATACCATTAGATTCACCATGAGATGTAGTTTCGTATGATGTATCTTTGGTATTGTAGATATAAATAACAGTTGCGTAAACCTGATCAAAGTTTCCAAAGTTTGACTTCTAAAAAATTTACATGCACTGCATTATCGAGCGGATGGAATATCTCTTTCCCCCTCTCAGCTATCTGACGCACCACTCAGCTTTATCGGGGGTCCTCAATATCTCTCAAACTTTATATCTCCCTGGTTCACACATACACATGTCTCGCTTGCGCTATACATATAGACCCATCCAACACTCTCCGCCCTTGTTCTCTCTCTATGTGACACGCATCCCCCTAAGTACCATAATCCCTCACTCCATCATAGGCGCAAGCACCCCCCTAAGTATGATTATCTCTCACTAGCCTTTAGGAACACACATATCATCTCCTTCCATCCATATATCTATCTTTATATCTCTCAGGGTATCTTCTATCGCACACACATGTTGTCACTTGATCTCCCACCCATGTAAGCCCATCACGATCTCCAAGGGATCTCTCTATGACAAACATACACTCTCTCCACCCCATGTCTGCATTTTATCTGTACGTCTCTCTCTACCTCTCTCCCTTGTTTGTCAGACCCTCTTGTCTCTCGGTTGCAAACAACCACACACTATCTCCTCACCTTGCTTCCGTTGTCGAAGATGCACGTGTGATATGTTTGCATAAGACACAAACGCTTTTTCTCTACTTTGATCGTGTGTTGTCCATGTCTCTTTCACACACGCACACACACTTTGTTCACTCACTCTTCTATTTCTCTCCCTCTCTCTCTCTCTCTAGTTAGGGACTCTCTCATGTCCATAAGCATATGGATGTTTTGAAAAGTCAAACCTCAGAAAAGTTTGACCAGGTACATGTGGAGAAAAACATTTACATCTGGAACGATCATTAGATTCATCATAACAAGTACTTACTTCATACTATCATTTATCTTTGGTATTATAGATATAAGTAATTTCTTTATAAACTTGGTCAAAGTTTCAAAAGTTTGACTTTAAAAAAAATATTGGAACTACATTATTGAACGGAGGGAGTAGCTCTTTCTCTCTCTCTGCTATCTCTCACGGGCTTCCCCTCTCACTCGAACTCTCTATATCGACGGATTATACGCTCACTGTGTCAGCGTATAGCTCCGTATATTGTTTAGTTGACCGGTCAACTAGTCCACATGCTGCCTTGTCAGCTCGTGTTCTATATCTTCGTGTGCTGGCCCATGTGGCAGTGGGTGAAAATAAGTAAACTAGAGGCCCATCTGACACGCGGTGAAGTAAAAAAAGTTGAAACCACTCGGGGTAGCACCCCACATGCTAGTAAATTGAGGGTGCAGTGAGGACACACTTCTTCCGCGTGAAGGACGCACTCGCGCACATTTCACCACTGTGCGGCGGCATGCACAGAAGGACGCACTCACGCACACCCAGCACACAACACACACCAGCACACGTGTACACCAGCGTCGCTGCCGGTTGAGATGGACGGCGAGGCAGCCAACAAGCCAAGGTGGCTCGAGCCAAAACCACATCCGGCGAGGCTCAACTTCATCAGCAGCCTCCCCGACGACATGTTGCTCATCATCATCGGCCTCCTCCCCACCAAATCTGCTGTGCGGACCGCCCTGCTCTCCCGGCGGTGGCGCGCCCTCTGGCACCGCGTCCCCCTCAACCTCACCATCGACAGCTGCCTCTGCGACGAGGATTGCAAACGCATGGCCGCAGTCTCCAAGATCCTTTCATCGCACCCTGGGCCAGCCAGACGCCTTGACATCCGCATGTTCAGTACAAAATGTAAGGTCAACCCAAGTTCAACGAGTGGTTCTTATCCCCCGCCCTAGATCAGCTCAAGGAGCTCAACTTTGAAGCTGGACGATGTCGCTCTCTGCCGCCGTCCGCGCTCCGCCTCACACCAACGCTGCAACGCACCAGTTTCAGCTCCTGTTATCTTCCCCAGATTAATGCCGCGCCTACCCTTCTTTTCCCTCAACTCAAGCAGCTCGACATCTTCGACGTTGTCATCTCGAAGAAGGCTATGGAGCACCTGCTCCGCAGTTGTACTGTGCTCGAGTACCTTCGTATTGAGCAGATCCATGGGTTCATTAGCTTCCACATCGCCTCGACGAATCTTCGATGAATTTATGTGTCTTGCTGGCCCCGCAACAAGACATTAGTTGGGAAGAGATCACTCCAGCTATTCCATGTTATGGTCATTGAGAATGCGCCTTTCCTTGAGAGATTACTTGTATCGAATCTAGAAGGTCCAACAAAAATCAGGGTCATTGACATGCCGAAATTTACAGCGTTGGTGTACTCGTCTGCCAAATTCTACGAACTCTTTATTGGATCTGTAATCGTTCAGGTACATCACTCATCTTCTTCTCCGTCTTCTTGAAATTCGCATTTTTAAATTTCTTCTTGATGTATTTACGACCGTCTTCCAGAAAATGATTCCCACAAGCTTGACCCAGTCTATGCACGTAGTGAAGATCTTGGCAATAAAATCTATCGTCCCCAATCTGGATCAAGTTGTTGGATTCCTTACATGCTTTCCGTGCATGGAGAAGCTACTCATCGGGGTGAAACTTCTTTCCTATTAGTAAACGGTAATCACAACGTAGCTCATTTTTTCGTAATTTTCCCAAATTACGATGACAAGTGTAGTGTTCAAAACTGCATCTACGCACTGCACCGAAATAAATGTTTTTAGTATTTTTTTCTCACGTGATCACCTGCATCGTTTTTTGTTGTACTACTATAGTAGCCTAGGCTAGTCATAGTGGAAAGTAACTTAGACTACTCCAGTAACTCTATGGTTACCCTAAGAGCAAGTACTACCTCCGTCCTGGTTTACTCTTCCTATTTTGTAGTATCAAAATTTGACCATAGATTTAACTGACAAAATGTTAATGCATGTCACTAAGAACTATATCGTTTGATTCGTATTTGAACATAATTTCAAATGGTGTAATTTTTAGTGACATGCATTGGCATTTTCTTAGGTAAATTTATGGTCAAAATTTTATATTAAATACGAGGTAGTACAAAAGTGGGCCATAACGGCCCTCCACTATGTAGGCCAAAACACGTGCCAAATTCACTTGTGATGCATGTGGCATCGATGCACCTCCATTGCTCACCCGGTGCCCCAATCTGGATCACCTACTTTGCTCCGGTGCCAAATTAACTCACGCAATGAAAAAACACTTGCGTGGGAGAGAGAGAGGACTGGTGCAATAAAAAAACACTTGTTTGGGTTAGTGAGAGGCTGGTGTAGTTGGTTTGATTGATTTGTTTATACATGTGGGTCTGTGTGCATAGTGGTGCCAACTCTCTCACATCGCGAGAACGGTGCCAAAATCTTTTGATTTGACATCAATGCGTATTATGTGGCATACTTTTGGGAAATATGGCATCGACCACATAGTGGAAGGCAACAAATGCCCAAGCTCTTCACATGCTCCTAGGTAAATGAGAGGAAACAGAAAGAGAGAGAGAGAGAGAGAGAGAGAGAGAGAGAGAATATCACTAGCCAGCCAACCCTATCATATGAGCGAATGATATTGGTGCCTCTTGATGACACGACAATCTTATACAGCCAGCTGCTCTAATATGTTCTCTTCTTTTGCAGATAGAAAAAGACCCGAAAGTGAAAAATGTGCTGCACTATAACAATCTCATCAAATGCCTTGATCTCCATCTTACAGAAATTGATTTGATCGACTACTGAGGCAGCACATCTGAGATTAAATTGGCCAGGTTCTTTGTTCTGGAGGCAAGTGTGCCTAAGGTAATGAGGTTTGGCATTCTCTCGCGCAACACTGAATGGCGTGATGATCACCGCAAGCGTCTAAGCCTAAATGACAAAGTCTCCACAGAAGCTGATTTTGTTTTTGAAACATCAAGTGGCCAGAGACTCAAAAACTTATCTGCCCATTAGTGACTTGTCAGGGTGGTGGATTTTAGTTTGTATGATAATGCTGCATCCACCTAAAGTAACGAAAGTTCTTACATAAACTTCCTAGTAATTCCCTCTTCGTAGGTGCAGCATTACTCCTAACATTTGTAATATCAGTTTGAAATTTGTAATATTGCCGTGTCCTATTCCTGCGGTTTCAAAATCCTGTGAATCAAACAGGTCCTGAGTTGGTGATGATGTTGTACATCCCATCTTTCACCAATAGCCATCGGATCTAGATCTGACGCATACAAACCAAACTTCTCCATTTTTGCAAAAAGATGCCCGCACTTGTTCCCTATTTACAAACAACTCATTGTCTCTCACAATCAGCCTTATATCCTCCCCACCACATCTAGAAGGCCATGGAAAAATCTGGCGCGATGGTCACTGCCGGCGCTGTCCACCCCCAATCTTGGTGTTCCGTGGAATGCACGGGCATCTACGCATGGGAAATTATGTCGAACACGGCTAGTTGTAAGCAGGCTAGCTCTACAACCATGATGATATTGACTGCAGACGGTGAGGCTTACTATGGTATGCCGAACACGGCGCCTATACTCAAGTGTCATCTCCGGCGCAGGGTCTTGTCACTTCACTATGAGGAGCAGCACATAATAATATGACCAACGAGTAGTACAGTGCTACTACATTGGTAGTACTACTACTAGTACTACCAGCACCACCGTCTGGATTTAGGAGTACTACCACATCCATCTGGATTTTAGTATTTGACTAGCAATATCTAGTAATGCATGTCACAAAAAATGTACTACTCCCTCTGTAAATAAATACATGGTGTATTGTTTTATTCCTATCGGTGAGAGAACTTAATGTCTTTTTGCTAATTAATAGGATTACATGCAATGAACTAAACACCGCATGTCATGTTTGGTAGTCTCAAGTCATTGAAAGCATGCATGGCCCACATCTCTCATTGGTTGATATGTCACGAAATAAGAAACGAGGAGGGAGTTAATGTACCGTGCCTAAGTGTTTTAGGATTATTTGGTTTTCGTAAGGTGACTTACACAACATTTTTATTTACATGCATTAACATTTTATTAGTTAAATCAAAGGTCAAAACTTGGCACAAAATGCAAAGGGGACCAATAAACCAGTAAACATCAAACTTCTCTTGTTTGGCCCCAACTAAAGGTCCAGTGAGATAACTATACTGCACCGGCACAGAGGGGGACACAGCTTCATTGACTTACTACAACTGCCTTTGGGTGAATGACATGTGGGCCCAACGAGTGGTTGGCCCACTCGTCATACTGCCAAAGGCAGGTGTAGTAGAGGACCGAGGAGTAGATGGCCAACACGCACGAGAATTCAATGCAGTCTGCACTTCTCATATAAACGCTCCCCGCCAGTCCAATCTAGTACGAAATCCTATGCACCTATGCATGCTAACCAAGGGCAAGAGTGATCACTCTTATCGCAAGATCAGTTGACTAGAAGCTAAGAGGGTTCTTGGATACGTTTTAGTCCCATGACTAAAAGTAGTGGGACTAAAACTTGCTAGCCTCATCCATGCTTGGATCCAAATACTAAAGAGACTAAAATCAAGTTAATGTGCATTTATTATCCTCCAAACCCTCCAATCCAGAACTCGCCTATGTTAAAGGAGAGGTGTTAAATGGGGAGAGAGAGGACTAATCCGCATTTTAGTAGGGGTACCCCTGACTAAAAAAAATTAGTCTCAAGACTGGTTTTAGCCCCTCTTTAGTCAGGGGTGCTTGGAACTTTATCCTCTTAAAGAGACTATTTTTAGTCAGACTAAAATAAGTCCATTGGATCCAAGCACCCTCTAAGCTAGACCCATGGAGGCGATGAGCGCGAGCATCAGCCGGCTGTGCCAGATGGTCCTTGATGCCGGCCTGCAGCCCAGCACCGAGGAACGTATCTAGGTAGTGCTTGAGGACGCTAGGGCGAGGGGACGCTTGGATGATAGCTTCGTCTCCTTGTTCGACGAGGTCCTCGTCGGTTTCCTCGACAAGTTCACCATCGCCAAGAAGCTCGCGAACGACCTTGAAGTACACCTCCAGCTGATGCGCCCAGGCTCTGCGGTGCCCACCACCCTCAACAGCCACTATGGTGACAACCTCTTCGACGCACTGGTGGCCCTGCGACTGCCCGTCGTCGCGCCGGAGAATGTCCACCTCGAGGTCGCGGTCGCCGCGCAGCGCCTGACACAGCAAGACACCATTGACATAATCACCCACGTCTACGCGCAAATCGTCCACAAGGACTACTACATGCAAAAGGAGGACGATAGGACGCTGACCTTCTTGGACCGCAGGGCAACCTTGGACGACATTGTTCAGAAGCTCGTTGAGCTCGCCACCAACGCCGCTGCTCCTCACACGTCGGTTGGTGACCCGACGCACTAGGGCATGAGGATGTCGTTGATGGATCCGTATGTATTTTTATCTTTTCGTCAAATCCATGTAGTAGTATATGGTACTACTAGTAATTATATTACCTTTCGCATCAACTTCATAATTTCTGTACATACTCCATGCATGAACCGCGCCAGAATAAAACTTCGCATTACTGTAGGGAAAATCGTTATTTCTATCTATCGGTCGCGCCATGGAGCAGAACCAAATTTTACAAGTTACAAGTACAAAAGGAAAAGCCTGCCATGTTTGCGTCGCACCTCCCACACGGTTGGTCCGGCACACCGCTCATGGGGGAAAGCATGCGGTGTTCTATTTTCACTTACAAGTGGGACCGCAGTTGAGCAAACCAACTATCGGCAAACCCCACCCCGCCCATCGCGTGATGGCTGAGAAAATAGGAGGGAGAAGAGATGGTTGTAGCACGGACTCCAAGAAAATTGGTGTCGGATGGGACTCGTGTGGGTGGCGTGTGCCGTACTGATAGACGTGAATGCTAGTTATGGCCCATGCCACCCCACTATATCGAGCCTATATCGAGGTGCTGGTTCCATAGAACAAATTTCCTGGAGTCCGTGCTCATCCCTCCTCTATCTCTCTTCTCAGCCAACCAACGGACGCGCGGAGCCCACCGTCTATTTGCTCATATGCGGTCCCACATGTCAGTGAAAATGCAAGAGGAACCACTGAACCTGCACATCTTTCACCTTGACGTGCTGGTGATGAAAAACAAATCCAATACAGATCTTCGGTGGCCGCTTTTGGAGTTACTCAAGAGTACTAAGATTCTATTTACAGTTTAATCCAAGATGCACATCACGTGGCTTCAACTACCACTCTATTTTCTTACATGACACGACCTGGATGCTGGATGTCCCACGTGTCGGCAAAAGGAAGAAGAAACCTACCAAATCTTGGGTCGTTCTCTCGGATTAGACTAGTTGTGCTAACTTAAAATTTTATTGTGTAGAATCGATGCAAGTTTTGGTATTGGGTAGAAGAGTACATTGATATATTGATAGAGAACAATTTAGTAGATGTTCTAGCACTTTTAGCTAGCATAGAGGCTAGAGATGAGACTAGTGCACTTGTTGATAGAATAGAGGCTAGACATGAGACTAGATGCGAGGAAGCAACGTCTACTTCTTCACCCTCGAAGAAGAAAGAAGAACGCAAGATCGAGCCTCAACAGATCAACAATGAATGCATCCCTCTCTCTGCTCTGGGTTCCATACTCATGTGTTGTATCCTCTATTGTATTCATTTTCTCTTCTTCTATCGATGAAAAGATGCGCAAGCTTTGCGTATTTGCGAAAAAAGATTCAACAATGAATGCATCGACAAGGCACTAATCCAACTTACAGGAGCAGTTATGGAAGTTGGATATCTTCTAAAATGTATTCTTGTGGTTCTTGTTCTCTTTGGTCTTGCTTTTCTAGTCAAATTTTGGTGATGTATTTCCATGTACCAAAAATTCAATGATGAAAAAAAGATATGTGTTTGCAAAGAAAAATGTACACGGCTGGGATGCGTCCACGCGTTCGGTGCACGGCCACCACATCCGAGAAATGGCCCGGACACGACCCCTTTGCCCTACCCAAATGGACAGAATCCCGGCAAAACGGAGGTCTGTTTGGGATCGTGCATTGGAGTTGGCCTTACAAGTGGGACCGCAGTTGAGGAAGCCGACTATCGGCAAACCCCCACCTTGCCCGCTGCGCGATGGCTGAGTTAGAGAAACAACGAGGTTGAGGAGATTTTTGTAGCACAGACTCCAAGAAATATGGTCTCAGATGGAAGTCGTGCTGGTGGCGTGTGCTGTACTCCTGGACGTGAATGCTTGTTCTGGCCCATGCCACCCTACTACTCCTACTACTTATAGTAGTAGTATCAAGGATTCGAGGTGCTGGTTACGTACAACAAACACATTAACATATGGCCCACCTCACACTGTGGCCAAATTTCCTGGAGTCTGTGCTAGGTTAAAAAGTGTTATTTATGAGGGTGGGTGGCTGGTCTCAAGTTTAAAACATGTTGTATTACGTATACGTAGACGTAGAGATAGTGCAGCAATTCTGAAAAAGTTTGAACCCAAACATCAGAATGCAATTACTACTGGACTCATCCGAGGACCTAGGATGATGGCATTCATAGCTACAGTAAAAACACCCGCCCAATGCGCGAAGCATGTGAAGCTAGTACAAATAGTGTAATATTGTTGATTGGCCTCATCCGATGACCTGTCGCAATGCACATACAATTATGTACTATATGCTCCTTCTCGGTCATCGGGAGCCTATGTTCTTCCACTCTTTCGTTTAAGACATGAGCTTTGTTCATCCTTTTGCCGACACGCGGGACATCTATATGCCTCCATTTTAAAAAGCATACTATATGCCTCCATGACACACGGGACATCTAGCATCAAGGTGGCGTGTAATGGAGGAAAATGGAGATATGCAGTGCGTAAGTGAGTCGTGCACTTCGGTGGCACCTTGTACTATGCAATATTTTTTCTCCTCGATGGCACGTGAATAGTGCACGTACTCAATGACGGAGCACGGGATGGTAGCCATGGACATGGTCGGCCCTTTTTGAAGAGAGTACTAATGAATAACTTTGATGTGTCCCATCAACTCGCAGAATGATGAGAAGCTTACTTACCTTCTCCCTCGCCAACGCATGCGTGGTGGCTCGCAGCACAAGGAGAAACTTTTGCTTACAAGCGGTGGACGTGCAGCAGTTCATTTGGTGTCAGATTGCCAGAAGTACTATTGTAGTACCGTCATTATTGTTCGACTTCCGGAAGAGGAGAAGAGCCAAGCGCAAGGTCACCTACTAACGTAGTACAGTTCTACTATAGCCAAAGCCGGTCCACCTATTTAGAGCATGGTTAATTAATATAGGCGGCTCTTGCAGCGGCACATCATTTAGAGCAAGTACTCTCTTAGGAACAAAGGAAGTGAAACAAAAGTTGGAGTGGATGCTAGATTGCCAATTAAAACATGATTACATATAAAAAAATCCTATAGCATTCTATCCTATGAATCAAACGACCAATGTAGGAAAATTATGAGGGGGGGGTCTCTCCAACAATGTTCCTCGGCTCGCACCTAGCATCACGGTGGTCGAACTTGGAGTCATTCATCTGGTACACGTGGCATCTCAGATCTGTACACAAGGTGACGCGACCGCTCACTTCGTCCGCCATTTGAAGCGGCGCGCCGGTGGAGGACTAGCATACTCCAATATTAGGTTGGCTCTATGTGATGTGGCAACTTCATATACTAAACGGATGCTGGCTATACTACTATGGTACTCACACTCCAAGAAGTGACTCGAAAACCATTCATAAATTGAGTCTATGACATGCATTTGCAAATGTACCATTCATTACATACAACAAGTCATCAAGACACAACGACAACGAGGATACATGTTGGATTATAGATTATTTCCAACAAGACATTCTAGTAAATACTAAAGTTTTCATCGCACAACAAATAACAAGCAATGAAATGAACTTCAACTCAACCAATTCTTGGCGTTGGAAATGCTTGCTTTGAACCATAGGTGCTCTGGGAAGGGCCAACTATTGTCAATATCGAGAGCAACGCAAGACTGATCATCCAGGCTGAAGTGGCATATATCAGGAGCAGTGTAGGGAACCACCGCAATGTCCGAGGTATAGATACAATTGCTTCTCATAAATGGTAGTAACGTTGTGTCAACAGCAGCTAGATCGCCTTTAACCATCATTGGATAGTTTGGTCCAAGGAAGAGCAATTTTTCTCTAAGATTATCAATACTGAAGCAGGGAGAAGGTGTTGGTGCTAGCACACTAGTATCCATCCCGAATACCCTGCAACGGGTGTTGGAATAGGTCTGGAGAGGGCGACCATCGGAGACAACACGTGCTCCCTTGGTAGTAACAATCTCAGTGAATTGTATACAGACAAGAAGAGGTGATCCATCGGAATTAGTTGCCAGGCGCCACTGAGTATATAAGTGCTGCTCGTCCTCATGCTCGTGATCATCACCATCGTCATCTCCCCCTTGGTTATATATCTTTTCAAGTATAGGTGGTGCAATGTTCACAGGACCTTGGAAACACAGGAAGAAGGTTAATTAGTAAAGGGAAACTTGCTAACCCGCATGCATGTGGATGAAACAATTATAATTATGGTGGAATACAAATGTACCGAAACTACAAGGGTCCCATGCAAAAGCAGTGCCACGAGTGGTGGAAGCAAACACAAGATCCTCGTATTCAATTGCATCATAGTACTCATCATCCGTGTACAAAAACTTACTTTTGAGCAATATCCATGGACGAACCATGGAATCAGTAACGACGGCAACAAGCTTGTCGAACATAGCAACAACTTCATAGTTCTTGTAATTCCAAGAGCGGTTGGGAACTCGACAAATTGCTATCTTCCGTAGATGACAACCACCATGATCGTATTTGAACATACGTAGATCATCTGTGTGATCATCCTCAAAGCACTCTGAGATTTTTGGAAGTGGAATCCGCTGACGAGTGTACACATTCACAAGTTCCCACTCGCAATTGTACCCAATATAAACAACCCAATCTCCATTTGCGCCATCCCAGGCCTTACCCTTAAGCGATGGCATCTTGACATCACACGTATCATTATCAAGCGGCATCAACTTGCACAAGGTGAGGGCTCCGTCATCCGCGCCCATGCGAACATGCTTATAGCGAAGAAGATAGGGGAGATCAAACCGCTCCTGGACCCTTGGGTTCCTTGTAATGATGTTATTAGTTGAGTCAAGAATGGTCTTGAATGAACCTGCCATGCTAGCCAAGGTGACGACGTCGCACCGATCAATGAGTTCCTCCACAATGTCATCTTTCAGATCAGGGCAAGAATAACAGGATCATTTCCGGCCTGTTCCCTCCATGGATAAGACAATCAAACAATGGCAGAAGGAAGGGTGAAGGAAAATGGAGGAGGGAGGAAGAGTGTGCGACAGCAGTTCCAAATTGAGAGGGAAAGGCGAAGAGTCGGTGGACGGTTGCTAGTTTGCCACGGTACACGAAGAGGCGCCCCGGCCTACACGTCCGTTCGGAAATACTAGTAGAAAAGGACTCGCCGTTGTCTCACTGACATGTTGGAACAAGACCACATGTCAACGAAACATGGTGTGTAATTTCTTGTGCAAAATGCGATCTGGCCGCGTTGGCCCGAGGTGCCACATTAGTTATCGACCTTTATTTTTTTAATGGCGTGCCATTCAGTTTTGAAGCACGACTAACTGGTACTGTAAGTAGAGAAAATATAAACTACTCCACCACTACTCCAGGTCTTGTACTAGTAGTATAAAAAAGATATATAGGCTGGAGCTTCAACACTTTCTTGCTAAGGGCTTCCCACTTGCTTCTCACACTATCACCCTCTCTCCAGATCTAAAAAGACGGCATCTCTCTCCCTCCTCACCGATGGTCAAAGAACAGCCGGGGGAAGAAAAGGACGTGCAACATTGACGCACTCGTCATTAGCGAGCGAGGTCACGCACTAACGACAAGGCCGTCCTCTCAGACCTAGCGCCCACGCGGGATGGCCTCCGTCCCCAAGCTCGCTGCCGTAGTGTGTGCGGAGGACGACGACCACGAGCGAAGCCACTTCCCACCGACTCTCAAGTATGCAAACTCTTTTCGAACCATACCCTTGTTCTATTGCCCCATCTTCCACGTCGCTGCATGTGGACCTTTTTCCACTGCACCATCTTCCCAATTTGCTATCCTCGGCTCGGCTCTACTGGTCACGCAGACGAAAACCTTAATTTGCACTATTAAAGGAAACCCTACTTCATGCAGACTAATCCATGTCTGGGTTGAATAAGGAAAGGAAGGGAGACTGTACTGTCCAAGAGAGTAGGCATCGAACCCGCATCTAGGTTGAAAAGGGGAAAATCAGTGTCTCTTGGTTGATGAAGGGTAGAAAGGCATGACAACGCAATAGAGATTGACCAAACCAATCGGTTTGTTGTCCTCACATAGGAAAAAGGTGGCTAAAGAGAACAAAAATGGGACGTAATCCACATATTCTGCCTGGATATTTGTTGCTCTGGGCAACCATACTTCCCTCACCACTCTATGCGTCCATGGAGGTACATCGTACTGGTGCGCCCAGTATCCGAATGGGCCTCCCGTGCTCTTATTGCCACTTTTCTACTATTACTATAACGCCAGTAGTCAAGTCAAGCAATGCTACTGCTAAAGTGATGCCACATTTAACTAATGTCGCACTCAGTCTAAGGCCACCGATAAATTTAAGCAATGCCATTTAATGTCACTGGATTATTTCAGGGTTACCTGTTGATTGTGGATGTATTAAAGATTTTTCAGCTAAGGCATTCTAATGCTGTTGCACAGCCAGTATACCAACCATGAAACTTGTTACTACCTTCAGATTTTGCACTGTTAATGCTTATAGATTACATACCTCACTTTCATGAGATAAGTTAATTTTTTTGTACAGTGTCACCAAAATGCCAAGGCGCTGATGTCATTTTATTTTGGTTAAACTGCACAAAAACTTATGAAGACAAGAGGAAAGGTCAAGAGTGGGCACCTCCTCCTCTGGCTGTTCTCTTGATTCATTTGATCAAGTTTTTATGTTTGATTGATTATCAAGATTGGGATAGCAATTTTTAAGGTCCCCTTGAGTTCGAAATGATATTTACCTTGGAGGTACATGGTTTGCAATTTTATTATACTGTCATTAGTTAATAATGCTAGTTACCTTCAGACTTTTGTATTTGGTTTAATGCTCATGCACAGCTAGTATATCAATGCTGAAACTTGTTACCTTTACATTTTGTATTGTTAATTCTTATAGAAATCTTCCAGTGCTAGAGTTTATTGAAATTTGTTCAATAAAACCATTGTACTGTACCCTGTAATAAAATAACTACTCTACTATTGCACTAGCCACTAGATTAGTGTATATTTGTAGCATTTGAATGGTGTTGCATTAGCGTATGGACATAAATGAAGTGTGGCAAGCTTTCCCAGATATGTGCTCAAGAAAACTACTACCTGTTTTTCTAAATACTAGACGTTTGGGTACTTTAAATTGAACCACAAAAACGTCTTATATTAAGGAACAAAGGGTGTAGAGTTCACTCAAATTATCCCGGTAAAGCTAGTCACACCTTTGTTAAAATTAATGTTCATTATGTTATCGGAGGAGGTATGTATGTTTGTCTCTAATGCCTGTCGACTACATACCTGACATCATGATGTAATGTTAAGTCATTTCCTTTTGTACAGTGTCTCTGAATCAACGCGGTGATGGCATTTTATTTTAGTTGAACTGCACAAAATATGCTTAAAAGAAGAGGAAAGGTCGAGAGTCGATCATTCTTTCATAAAGAACTATATATGCCTTTCTGACATCCGCCGATGTTGCCTTATTTATTCCTTCAAACAGATGGTTAGAAACAGTCTTGCTACCTTTTCCCATTAAGAAATTGGAATGCTTATATTTGTGAGTCTATGCTTCAACTAGTGTCATTTTTACAGTAATCACACTTTCAATATCTATGCAAACAGGGATGCTCGATTTTATTGGAACTGCACAAAAAGTCCAACTGGTTCAACATTAGGAGTATGTTTTCTTCCAAACCTTTATATCCAATTGGTTGCACTATGAGCTGTTCATTACGAAGGTACATGGTTTGCTACTATCTTGCTACTCTTTTTGTACTGTCATTAGATAGTAATACTAGTGGTTTGCATGTGAATTTGTTGGCAGGGTGGACCTACATTCGAGGTGCAGGACAAGATTCAATGATTGGATGCTCAATTTTGGTTGTATCGATTTCACCTCTTCCATCACTCCGAACATGGATATCCTTGGTCTGATGAAGAATAGGCGATATATTTCTACTCTGAACCAGCAAATCAATTCAGTATGAAATTGTCGAGGGCAAAACATGACTGTATCAAATTGTCCAGTGCAAAAAATGACAGATGCTAAGCGGAAGAGACATGTTTAAACCGGAAATACAAGGTGGGGTATATGTTTACTAGCTGCTTGATATTTGTGCATACAGAGATGTCTGACCGTTGCTATTTGGCAAACAAACAAAGTGACCACAATTTTGGTTGAACTGCACAAGAGAATAGTATAGTCACTGCATGCAGTGCCATTTGAAAATAGACACAGAAAGATTGGATAGTCACTTCATGGACTGCAGAAAAGTAGTATTGTACTATTTATTAGCCAACACTAGGTGCTTCATTGCTTTGGTCTGATTATAGAATGGACATAATTTTGCCTAAGTTAAAGTTTGTATTCCGAAAATAGTCTCGCCGTGTGATCGAGAGAAGACCAAATCATATTGCAGTGGATGTTCCTCCATCATGTGTGGTTCATTCTCATGGTTCCAGCTATTGGTGAAACCACTTACGTTTGCAAGAGGAATTATAGAATGCACAAACAAATTTGTCTTCAGTCTGTACTGAATATTGGCCAAGAGAAGCATACATGTTAGTAGGAAGAACAAATGTTTTTCTGGATCTTTGCTTTTGGAGCTATATATTTGTATATGATCTGTGAATCATTGAGATGCATTAACATGCTGATCTTATGTATCGGAATCGTACTAGTTGGTTTTAGTTGCGATGCAAAATTCGAAGTGGCTGATCTTTGATTTTGGAGCTACATATTTGTATATGATCTGTGAATCATTGAGATGCATTAACAGTTCCTTATTTCTGTTCGCTCAGTGTTTACAAGTTACTGATCAATCACTAGCTAGCCTACTAATGCGCTCCTGGCAGTTTTAGTTGCGATGCAAGATCCAAAGTGGCAGTTTTTTGAATAAAAATGCCTACCTCTGAAGAAACTGACAAGCTGCTCTGAAGAAAATTCCATGCGAATCTAAAGAAACTGCCAGAAAAAACGTTCGCAAATGCCTTATCTCCCAGCTAACATTCATCAACTAATGCGATCGTACACGTACACCATCCGACCTACTCGATCCTGCACGTACACTATCCGACCCACTCGATCCTACATGGATAAATAGCGGATCACGCACATACTACCTCCTTTCCGGTTTGTAGGGCTCAATTCAAGAAACCACCTACTCAATCCTACACGAATAAATAGCGGATCACGCACGTACTAGTACCTCCTTTCCGGTTTGCAGGGCTTAATTCAAAAATTTGACCAACCAAGGTACTCCCTCCGTCCGGGTTTATTAGTCTCATGAGCAAAGCAGCAAGACCAAGGCATGGCAATAATTAACTGCATGCAGTAGTTTAAGCCTAATTAATTCCAACAATTTAAGTGGCTGCATGCGTGCCCTCGGCTGCGACTCATTGCATGCTGCTCCGCCTGCTGGCTGCGAGCGATTCTGAGTGCCTGCATGCAGTCGGCCGTAATTAAGGCAGCTAACTGATGCGAAAAAAGATTCACTTTAATTGTTGTGGGCCTTTAAAATCCATGGAATCATTATTGACAAGGAGGGAGATGATTCGAGTGCACTCGTTTGACCATCATGCCGGCATGCGTCCCAACACGGATGGGATGGGACGGCACAGTCATAATTTCAGTTTCTCTAGTTTTCCACGGCAAGCTGGCGCGCTAAGCCATGCGTGCTTATGCATTGAATTCCGATGACCGTCGTGCTATCTTCCACCTATAAGTACTATTTCCTGTCCTTCTCCGTTGGCACCTTGACCCAACTCGCCATATCATCATAAGCCCCCACTGACCCGACGTCGCTCGCCACTTATCCTCGCTCTCGCCACGTCTGCCATGCCCCCGCCCGTCCGTGATAGGCGAGGCCGGAGGTGGTCACCGCTGGAACTAGTGTTTGGGTTTTCATCGGAAGGCAGATGGAGGGAGGAGGCATCCTATCAGTCTTTAGATGGCATGCGGAGATCGAGGACTTGTTGGAGCATGACCGCTTGGCGGAGGAACGGGAGTTGTTGGAGCGCGACCGCCTGACGGAGGAGCAGCGTATCGCCAATTTGCGCCGCTAGCGGGACATGGAGCAGCAGCGCACCGACGCTCTGAGTCGCGAGCAGAGTGCCCGCAACTAGGCCGACTACATGGAGGCCAGCGCCTGAAAAATAGCCCTGGAGGCTGTCAGGCAAGCACGCGTCCGCGACGCTGATTTTTACTACCAGCTCATCAAGTGGGTTTCCCGCTTAGAAGCCGAAGCTTCAGTGGACCACACCGGCATGGAAAGGGTCAACGCGGGAGCAACGCGCCCTTGAAGGAAATATGCCCTAGAGGCAATAATAAAGTTATTATTTATTTCCTCATATCATGATAAATGTTTATTATTCATGCTAGAATTGTATTAACCGGAAACATGATACATGTGTGAATACATAGACAAACATATAGTCACTAGTATGCCTCTACTAGACTAGCTCGTTAATCAAAGATGGTTAAGTTTCCTAACCATAGACATGTGTTGTCATTTGATTAATGGGATCACATCATTAGGAGAATGATGTGATTGACATGACCCATTCCGTTAGCCTAGCACTTGATCGTTTAGTATATTGCTATTGCTTTCTTCATGACTTGTACATGTTCCAGTAACTATAAGAATTATGCAACTCCCGTTTACCGGAGGAACACTTTGGGTACTACCAAACGTCACAACATAACTGGGTGATTATAAAGGAGTACTACAGGTGTCTCCGAAGGTACATGTTGAGTTGGCGTATTTCGAGATTAGGTTTTGTCACTCCGATTGTCGGAGAGGTATCTCTGGGCCCTCTCGGTAATGCACATCACTATAAGCCTTGCAAGCAATGTGACCAAATGAGTTGGTTACGGGATGATGCATTACGAAACGAGTAAAGAGACTTGCCGGTAACGAGATTGAACTAGGTATTGGATACCAACGATCAAATCTCGGGCAAGTAACATACCGATGACAAAGGGAACAACGTATGTTGTTATGCGGTTTGACCGATAAAGATCTTCGTAGAATATGTAGGAACCAATATGAGCATCCAGGTTCCGCTATTGGTTATTGACCGAGAATAGTTCTAGGTCATGTCTACATAGTTCTCGAACCCGTAGGGTCCGCACGCTTAACGTTACGATGATAGTTTTATTATGAGTTTATAAGTTTTGATGTACCGAAGTTTGATCGGAGTCCCGGATGTGATCACGGACGTAACAAGGAGTCTCGAAATGGTTGAGACATAAAGATTGATATATTGGAAGCCTATATTTGGACATCGGAATCGTTCCGGGTGAAATCGGCCGTTTATCGGAGCACCGGGAGGTTACCGGAACTCCCCCGAGGGGTTATTGGGCCTACATGGGCCTCGAGAGAGAAGAGGGAAGGAGGAAGGAGGGGGCCGCGCGCCCCTCCCCTTCCTAGTCCAAATAGGACAAGGGAAGGGGGGCGGCGCCCCCCCTTTCCTTCCCCTCTTCCTCCTCTTTCCCCCCTTCTCCTATTCCAACTAGGAAAGAAGGGAGTCCTACTCCCGGTGGGAGTAGGATTCCCCCCTTGGCGCGCCCTCCTTGGCCGGCCGCCTCCTCCCCCTGGCTCCTTTATATACGGGGGCGGGGGGCACCCCATAGACACACAAGTTGATCTACGGATCGTTCCTTAGCCGTGTGCGGTGCCCCCCTCCACCATATTCCACCTCGGTCATATCGTCGCGAAGCTTAGGCGAAGCCCTGCGCCGGTAGAACATCATCATCGTCACCACGCCGTCGTGCTGACGGAACTCATCCCCGAAGCTTTGCTGGATCGGAGCCCGAGGATCGTCATCGAGCTGAACGTGTGCTAAACTCGGAGGTGTCGTACGTTCGGTGCTTGGATCGGTCGGATCGTGAAGACGTACGACTACATCAACCGCGTTGTGCTAACGCTTCCGCTTATGGTCTACGAGGGTACATGGACAACACTCTCCCCTCTCGTTGCTATGTCATCACCATGATCTTGCGTGTGCGTAGGATTTTTTTTGAAATTACTACGTTCCCCAACAGTGGCATCCGAGCCTAGGTTTTATGCGTTGATGTTATATGCACGAGTAGAACACAAGTGAGTTGTGGGCGATACAAGTCATACTGCTTACCAGCATGTCATACTTTGGTTCAACGGTATTGTGAGATGAAGCGGCCCGGACCGACATTACGCGTACGCTTACGCGAGACTGGTTTCACCATTGCGAGCACTCGTGCTTAAAGGTGGCTGGCGGGTGTCTGTCTCTCTCAGTTTAGCTGAATCGAGTGTGGCTACGCCTGGTCCTTGCGAAGGTTAAAACAGCACCAACTTGACGAACTATCATTGTGGTTTTTATGCGTAGGTAAGAACAGTTCTTGCTAAAGCCCATAGCAGCCACGTAAAATTTGCAACAACAAAGTAGAGGACGTCTAACTTGTTTTTGCAGGGCATGTTGTGATGTGATATGGTCAAGACGTGATGCTATATTTTATTGTATGAGATGATCATGTTTTGTAACCGAAGTTATCGGCAACTGGCAGGAGCCATATGGTTGTCGCTTTATTGTATGAAATGCAAACGCCCTGTAATTGCTTTACTTTATCTCTAAGTGGTAGCGATAGTCGTAGAAGCAATAGATGGCGTAACGACAACGATGCTACGATGAAGATCAAGGTGTCGCACCGGTGACGATGGTGATCACGACGGTGCTTCGAAGATGGAGATCACAAGCACAAGATGATGATGGCCATATCATATCACTTATATTGATTGCATGTGATGTTTATCCTTTATGCATCTTATCTTGCTTTGATTGACGGTAGCATTTTAAGATGATCTCTCACTAATAATCAAGAAGTGTTCTCCCTGAGTATGCACCGTTGCGAAAGTTCTTCGTGCTGAGACACCACGTGATGATCGGATGTGATAGGCTCTACGTTCAAATACAACGGGTGCAAAAGAGTTGCACAAGCGGAATACTCAGGTCATACTTGATGAGCCTAGCATATATAGATATGGCCTCGGAACACGGAGACCGAAAGGTCGAGCGTGAATCATATAGTAGATATGATCAACATAGTGATGTTCACCATTGAAACTACTCCATCTCACATGATGATCGGACATGGTTTAGTTGATTTGGATCACGTGATCACTTAGATGACTAGAGAGATGTCTGTCAAAGTGGGAGTTCTTAAGTAATATGATTAATTGAACTTAAATTTATCATGAAACTTAGTACCTGATAGTATTTTGCTTGTCTATGTTTGTTTGTAGATAGATGGCTCGTGCTGTTGTTCCGTTAAATTTTAATGCGTTCCTTGAGAAAGAAAAGTTGAAAGATGATGGTAGCAATTACACGGACTGGGTCCGTAACCTGAGGATTATCCTCATTGCTGCACAGAAAAGTTACGTCCTGGAAGCACCGCTGGGTGCCAGGCCTGCTGCTGATGCAACTGACGACGTTAAGAACGTCTGGCAGAGCAAAGCTAATGACTACTCGATAGTTCAGTGTGCCATGCTTTACGGCTTAGAACCGGGTCTTCAACGACGTTTTGAACGTCATGGGGCATATGAGATGTTCCAGGAGTTGAAGTTAATATTTCAAGAAAATGCCCGGATTGAGAGATATGAAGTCTCCAATAAGTTCTACAGCTGCAAGATGGAGGAGAATAGTTCTGTCAGTGAACACATACTCAAAATGTCTGGGTATAATAATCACTTGATTCAACTGGGAGTTAATCTTCCTGATGATAGTGTCATTGACAGAATTCTTCAATCACTGCCACCAAGCTACAAGAGCTTCGTGATGAACTATAATATGCAAGGGATGAACAAGACTATTCCCGAGCTCTTCGCAATGCTAAAAGCCGCGGAGGTAGAAATCAAGAAGGAGCATCCAGTGTTGATGGTTAACAAAACCACCAGTTTCAAGAAAAAGGGCAAAGGGAAGAAGGAGGGGAACTTCAAAAAGAACAGCAAGCAAATTGCTGCTCAAGAGAAGAAACCCAAGTCTGGACCTAAGCCTGAAACTGAGTGCTTCTACTGCAAGCAGACTGGACACTGGAAGCGGAACTGCCCCAAGTATTTGGCGGATAAGAAGGATGGCAAAGTGAACGAAGGTATATGTGATATACATGTTATTGATGTGTACCTTACTAATGCTCGCAGTAGCACCTGGGTATTTGATACTGGTTCTGTTGCTAATATTTGCAACTCAAAACAGGGACTACGGATTAAGCGAAGATTGGCTAAGGACGAGGTGACGATGCGCGTGGGAAATGGTTCCAAAGTCGATGTGATCGCGGTCGGCACGCTACCTCTACATCTACCATCGGGATTAGTTTTAGACCTAAATAATTGTTATTTGGTGCCAGCGTTAAGCATGAACATTATATCTGGATCTTGTTTGATGCGAGACGGTTATTCATTTAAATCAGAGAATAATGGTTGTTCTATTTATATGAGTAATATCTTTTATGGTCATGCACCCTTGAAGAGTGGTCTATTTTTATTAAATCTCGATAGTAGTGATACACATATTCATAGTGTTGAAACCAAAAGATGCAGAGTTAATAATGATAGTGCAACTTATTTGTGGCACTGCCATTTAGGTCATATCAGTGTAAAGCGCATGAAGAAACTCCATACTGATGGGATTTTGGAATCACTTGATTATGAATCACTTGGTACTTGCGAACCGTGCCTCATGGGCAAGATGACTAAAACACCGTTCTCCGGAACTATGGAGCGAGCAACTGACTTGTTGGAAATCATACATACTGATGTTTGTGGTCCAATGAATGTTGAGGCTCGCGGCAGATATCGTTATTTTCTCACCTTCACAGATGATTTGAGCAGATATGGGTATATCTACTTGATGAAACACAAGGCTGAAACATTTAAAAAGTTCAAAGAATTTCAGAGTGAAGTAGAAAATCATCGTAACAGGAAAATAAAATTTCTATGATCTGATCGTGGAGGAGAATATTTGAGTTACGAGTTTGGTCTACACTTGAAACAACACGGAATAGTTTCGCAACTCACGCCACCTGGAACACCACAACGAAATGGTGTGTCCGAACATCGTAATCGTACTTTACTAGATATGGTGCGATCTATGATGTCTCTTACTGATTTACCGCTATCGTTTTGGGGTTATGCTTTAGACACGACCGCATTCACGTTAAATAGGGCACCATCAAAATCCGTTAAGACGACGCCTTATGAACTATGGTTTGGCAAGAAACCAAAGTTGTCGTTTCTTAAAGTTTGGGGCTGCGATGCTTATGTGAAGAAACTTCAACCAGATAAGCTCGAACCCAAATTAGAGAAATCTGTCTTCATAGGATACCCAAAAGAGACTATTGGGTACACCTTCTATCACAGATCTGAGGGCAAGATTTTCGTTGCTAAAATCGGATCCTTTCTAGAGAAGGAGTTTCTCTCGAAAGAAGTGAGTGGGAGGAAAGTAGAACTTGATGAGATAACTGTATCTACTCCCTTATTGGAAAGTAGTTCATCACAAGAACCGGTTCCTGTGACAACTACTCCAATTAGTGAGGAAGCTAATGATATTGATCATGAAACTTCAGATCAAGTTTCTACTGAACCTCGTAGGTCTACCAGAATAAGATCCGCACCAGAGTGGTACGGTAATCCAATTCTGGAAGTCATGTTGCTTGACCATGATGAACCTACGAACTATGAGGAAGCGATGATGAGCCCAGATTCTGCAAAATGGCTAGAGGCCATGAAATCTGAGATGGGATCCATGTATGAAAACAAAGTATGGACTTTGGTTGACTTGCCCGATGATCGGCAAGCCATTGAGAATAAATGGATTTTTAAGAAGAAGACTGACGCTGATGGTAATATAACTGTCTATAAAGCTCGACTTGTTGCGAAAGGTTTTCGACAAGTTCAAGGGGTTGACTATGATGAGACTTTCTCACCCGTAGCGATGCTTAAGTCTGTCCGAATCATGTTAGCTATTGCTGCATTTCATAATTATGAAATTTGGCAAATGGATGTCAAAACTGCATTCTTGAATGGATTTCTGGAAGAAGAGTTGTATATGATGCAGCCAGAAGGTTTTGTAGATCCAAAAGGTGCTAACAAAGTGTGCAAGCTCCAGCGTTCTATTTATGGACTGGTGCAAGCATCTCGGAGTTGGAATAAAAGCTTTGATAGTGTGATCAAAGCATATGGTTTTATACAGACTTTTGGAGAAGCCTGTATTTACAAGAAAGTGAGTGGGAGCTCTATAGCATTTCTGATATTATATGTAGATGACATATTATTAATTGGAAATGATATAGAATTTCTGGATAGCATAAAGGGATACTTGAATAAAAGTTTTTCAATGAAAGACCTCGGTGAAGCTGCTTATATATTGGGCATCAAGATCTATAGAGATAGATCAAGACACTTAATAGGACTTTCACAAAGCACATACCTTGATAAAATTTTGAAAAAGTTCAAAATGGATCAGGCAAAGAAAGGGTTCTTGCCCGTACTACAAGGTGTGAAGTTGAGTCAAACTCAATGCCCGACCACATCAGAAGATAGAGAGAAAATGAAAGATGTTCCCTATGCTTCAGCCATAGGCTCTATCATGTATGCAATGCTGTGTACCAGACCTGACGTATGCTTAGCAATAAGCTTGGCAGGAAGGTACCAAAGTAATCCAGGAGTGGATCACTGGACAGCGGTCAAGAACATCCTGAAATACCTGAAAAGGACTAAGGATATGTTTCTCATATATGGAGGTGACAAAGAGCTAGTCATAAATGGTTACGTCGATGCAAGCTTTGACACTGATCCGGATGATTCTAAATCGCAAACCGGATACGTGTTTTTATTAAACGGTGGAGCTGTAAGTTGGTGCAGTTCTAAACAAAGCGTCGTGGCGGGATCTACATGTGAAGCGGAGTACATAGCTGCTTCGGAAGCAGCAAATGAAGGAGTCTGGATGAAGGAGTTCATTTCCGATCTAGGTGTCATACCTAGTGCATCGGGGCCAATGAAAATCTTCTGTGACAATACTGGTGCAATTGCCTTGGCAAAGGAATCCAGATTTCACAAGAGGACCAAGCACATCAAGAGACGCTTCAATTCCATTCGGGACCAAGTCCAAGTGGGAGACATAGAGATTTGCAAGATACATACGGATCTGAATGTTGCCGACCCGTTGACTAAGCCACTCTCACGAGCAAAACATGATCAGCACCAAGACTCCATGGGTGTTATAATCATTACTATGTAATCTAGATTATTGACTCTAGTGCAAGTGGGAGACTGAAGGAAATATGCCCTAGAGGCAATAATAAAGTTATTATTTATTTCCTCATATCATGATAAATGTTTATTATTCATGCTAGAATTGTATTAACCGGAAACATGATACATGTGTGAATACATAGACAAACATATAGTCACTAGTATGCCTCTAGTAGACTAGCTCATTAATCAAAGATGGTTATGTTTCCTAACCATAGACATGTGTTGTCATTTGATTAATGGGATCACATCATTAGGAGAATGATGTGATTGACATGACCCATTCCGTTAGCCTAGCACTTGATCGTTTAGTATATTGCTATTGCTTTCTTCATGACTTATACATGTTCCTGTAACTATGAGAATTATACAACTCCCGTTTACCGGAGGAACACTTTGGGTACTACCAAACGTCACAACATAACTGGGTGATTATAAAGGAGTACTACAGGTGTCTCCGAAGGTACATGTTGAGTTGGCGTATTTCGAGATTAGGTTTTGTCACTCCGATTGTCGGAGAGGTATCTCTGGGCCCTCTTGGTAATGCACATCACTATAAGCCTTGCAAGCAATGTGACCAAATGAGTTGGTTACGGGATGATGCATTACGGAACGAGTAAAGAGACTTGCCGGTAATGAGATTGAACTAGGTATTGGATACCGACGATCAAATCTCAGGCAAGTAACATACCGATGACAAAGGGAACAACGTATGTTGTTATGCGGTTTGACCGATAAAGATCTTCGTAGAATATGTAGGAACCAATATGAGCATCCAGGTTCCGCTATTGGTTATTGACCGAGAATAGTTCTAGGTCATGTCTACATAGTTCTCGAACCCGTAGGGTCCGCACGCTTAACGTTACGATGATAGTTTTATTATGAGTTTATAAGTTTTGATGTACCGAAGTTTGTTCGGAGTCCCGGATGTGATCACGGACGTAACGAGGAGTCTCGAAATGGTCGATACATAAAGATTGATATATTGGAAGCCTATATTTGGACATCGGAATCGTTCCGGGTGAAATCGACATTTTACCGGAGCACCGGGAGGTTACCGGAACCCCCCCGGGGGGTTATTGGGCCTACATGGGCCTCGAGGGAGAAGAGGGAAGGAGGCAGGAGGGGGCCGCGCGCCCCTCCCCTTCCTAGTCCGAATAGGACAAGGGAAGGGGGGCGGCGCCCCCCTTTCCTTCCCCTCTTCCTCCTCTTTCCCCCCTTCTCCTATTCCAACTAGGAAAGAAGGGAGTCCTACTCCCGGTGGGAGTAGGACTCCCCCCTTGGCGCGCCCTTCTTGGCCGGCCGCCTCCTCCCCCTGGCTCCTTTATATACGGGGGCGGGGGGCACCCCATAGACACACAAGTTGATCTACGGATCGTTCCTTAGCCATGTGCGGTGCCCCCCTCCACCATATTCCACCTCGGTCATATCGTCGCGAAGCTTAGGCGAAGCCCTGCGCCGGTAGAACATCATCATCGTCACCACACCGTCGTGCTGACGGAACTCATCCCCGAAGCTTTGCTGGATCGGAGCCGGGGATCGTCATCGAGCTGAACGTGTGCTGAACTCGGAGGTGTTGTACGTTCGGTGCTTGGATCGGTCGGATCGTGAAGACGTACGACTACATCAACCGCGTTGTGCTAACGCTTCCGCTTACGGTCTACGAGGGTACGTGGACAACACTCTCCCCTCTCGTTGCTATGTCATCACCATGATCTTGCGTGTGCGTAGGAATTTTTTTGAAATTACTACATTCCCCAACAGCCCTATCGCACCTCTAGCAAGTCCGAGGCGAGGCGAAGGATGCCGGTGCCGGTGTTTAGCGTGTACCGCAGATGGCGGCCGACATCGTCTAGTGAGCTAAGAGTAAGTTAGTACTTGTATGCTACTAGAGTATTAGTGGGAGTAGATAGTTAACTTGGCTATGATGGTTGTCAACGTGGAAGTTCAGTACTCTATATGTGGATCAGACCTGTTACTTTGCTCTAAATGTTGAACTTTCCGTTTGAACGTATGGAATGGGCTGTTATCTTTTAAATGGGTTGTATTTGTCCTCCACGGGTTTAGAGGCTGACTTGTGGGCCTACCAAGTTGACGCGTACACAATTAGGAGATGATTGTACATGGAGAGGATGACAGCCGGGACCCGCCAAGGTCATGGCAGTATGCAAGCAAGTGCCTCCTTATTTCAAGCCAATAAAAAAATGGCTGCGCCTAATGGATTTCTGACATTTGGTTCCCATGCCATTGTCAACGTAGTCAATAAACGAGAGAATTGCACAACGAGCGGCTGACACCAGGGACCCAGCAGCTCGCCCAATTATTTTTGTTTTGGGTCAATTTGATAAATGCCACTCCAAATCTGGTGCTTCCAAGAAATGCCACTGCAATTTCCAAACTTTGAAAAATGCCATTTCATGCCATTTCTAGTGGCATTTTTCGAAGTTTGGAATGGCATTTTTCAAAGTTTGGAAATTGCAGTGGCGTTTTTCAAAGTTTGCAAAAATTGCGTTGGCATTTTTCAAAGTTTGGAAATTGCAATGGCATTTTTATGAATCGCCATAATTGGAGTGGCATTTATCTAATTTGTTTTTGAGACAGAAGTAGGGTGTCAACTGGGCTGTGCGAGGCCCTCTGGCCTGCCTAGACAACATTTTCTTTTATGTTTACCACAGACTAGCCAGTAGTTTTTTTTCTTTCCGAAAATGGCTAGCCCAATTTTTTTGTGATTTGTCAGGTAAGTCGCTTTGTCAGGCCTGTTGGGCTGCGAATCTTTCAAGACGAGGAGAGCTTCATTCGGCTGGCCGAGAAAATGGCCTATCAATAATGAGAAATGGGCTGTACATTTTTAAAACACATCAAACCGACAATTAGTTTCAATTTTCTTTTTTTCATTTCGAGATTTTAAATTGCATTGATTTTTATGCATGGACAATTTATTGGATTTTATATTGATATACATTTATTTTTAAAATCAGTTTGAATGTGGCTCGAAATTTCAGGATTAAAAACAGTTTGGACCGCACTGAAATATGCAAAATTTCATATAATTTTTTAACCGTGGCCACAATATGGGCTGTAATGCTAACAAAAAGAATATGGGCTTGAAAAAACCCTTAAGAATTAGCAAATGGGCTGTAAATTATTAGAAATAATGGCAGATGGGTTGTATGCTGTTTTCCATAGATTTGAGGCTTTCCTAAAAAAGGTTTACACACAAGTAGTGACTGTTGGATGTCCATCCAACGGCCGTCGTGTTTCTTCAATCTCTGCTCTTCCTGCTCCAGCCGCTCAAACAAGCGCCGGCAGGACTGCCTGCTCCCTCCTCCCCGCGGTCGGCTGTGCTACCGTGCAGGCCTCACCGCGCCACCGTACTCCCATTGCTGGCCTAGCCATCCCTCTACTCACCCACACCTGATGTTATTCTCCGGCGACGACGGACGAACCAGTAAACCCTCGTACAGTCGTACTCCCCTCCGCATGGGAAACAACTGCCGAGTCTTCCCTGGCTCCATGTCGTTCCCTTCCTAGGCCTCGTCGTCGTCCACCGCTCTGGTGCTCTCGGCGTGGCGTGGTCAACATGGTCAACGACCGACATGCATATGAAGTGGACTGTACGTGGAGAGGCTGACAGCTGGGTCCACGACCGCACGCAAGGAAATGCCTCCTTATTATGTGCAAAGTAATGATTCCTCCACCTGACATCTGGGACCCACCGAAAGGGCCTCTATATTTCGTGAAAAAAATGTTACCGCCACTGGCATCTCGGACCCACCAGCTATATCTTCGCACACAAGGAAGTGCCTCCTTATTGCGCACAAAAAATGAATACTCCCCCTACTAGCTAGGACCCTGTATAGTGGGCCTAGTAAGTTGACAGGGATGGAGGGCTTTGTCAACTTAGTCAATATGCACAATTCTAGCTCCAGTGACCGTACGATGTCCATCCAATGGCCGTAGTGCTTCTTCAACCTCTGGTCTTCTTGCTCTAGCTGCCCAAAGCAGTGCGGGTCGTGCCGCCTGCTCCTGCCTCTCGTGGCTGGCTATGTTGCCGCGGAGGACTCACCGCCCCCATACTACTCCCACCACTGGCCAGTCCATCCCTCCACTCACCCACACCCCCTGTTATTCTGCGGCGACAGCAGCCTCACACGACAGCCAAACCAGTGAACCTTCATACTCCTCTCTGCGTGGGCATCCATTGCCGCGTCTTCCCCAGCTCCATGTCGTCCCCTTCCTAGGCCTCATCGTTGTCCACCACCGTGGTGCTCTTGATGCGGTATGGTCAATGTGGTCAATGACCGACTTCCATCGGAAGAGTACTGTACGTGGAGAGGCTGACAGCTGGGTCCACGGCAGCCGCAAGGAAGTGCCTCCTTATTACGTGGAAAATAATTATTCCTCCACCTGACAGCAGGGACCCACCGAATGGGCCACTGTATTTTGCAGAAAAAAAACGTTTCCCCCTGACTGCTGGGACCCACCGGACGGGCCATCGTATTTCGTGAAAAAATGTTCCGCCCCACTGTTAGCTCGGACCCACCGGTAGTGCCTCCTTATTATGCCCAAAAAAATGAATACTCCCCCTGCTAGCTGGGACCCACCTTGGTGGGAGGCTGAATTGTGGGCCTACTAAGTTGATGGGGACGGAGGGCTTTGTCAACTTAGTCAATATGAACGATTCTAGCTCCAGTGACCGTACGATGTCCATCCAACGGCCGTAGTGCTTCGTCAACCTCAGGTCTTCTTGCTCCAGCCGCCAAAAGCAGCGACGGTCGTGCCGCATGCTCCTGCCTCCCATGGCCGGCTGTGCTGACGCAGAGGCCTCACCGCCCCTACTATTCCCACCACTGGCCAAGCCCTGCGGTGACGGCAGCCTCACACTGTAGCCGAACCAGTGAACCCCCGTACTCCTCTCCGCGCGGGCTTCATTGCCGCGTCTTCCCCGGCTCTGCGTCGTCCCCTTCTAGGCCTCGCCTCGTCCAGCGCCCTGGTGCTCTCAGCGTGGCGTGGTCAACATGGTCAAGGAACGACTTCCATCGGAAGAGTACTGTGTGTGGAGATGCTGGCAGCTAGGTCCATGGCGGCCGTAAGGAAGTGCCTCCTTATTACCTGCAAAATAATTATTCCTCCACCTGACAACAGGGACCCACTGGATGGGTCACCGTATTTCGCGAAAAAATGTTTCCCCCCTGACTGCTAGGACCCACCAGCTACATCTTCGCACGCAAGGAAGTGCGTCCGGGAAAAAAAAGACGATTCGCCCCCTGACTGCTAGGACCCACCATCTACATCTTTGCACGCAAGGAAGTGCCTAACAGTCGGGACCCACCTAATCGAAGCGTATATAGCATTTTCATTCTGGTCGCGAACATGTACGTACATACTGGTTGATGTAGAGGCAGCACGTGTCGTAGTAGAGGCGCGCATGTAGCATGTACGCGCACGTACAACGACCAATGTGCAAGAAAGAAAATACAGCCACGTACGTACATACGGGCGGGGTCTCGAACGCCTACTCATGCATGCATACGGCCATGGGTCGTGGACATGGCTAGGTCGGAATGGAGAAACAACATCGTCATCGTGTTCATGGGGAGCCAACCGGCTGGGTCGGAACGGAATGTGTCATCGTGCTCATCGGGAGGGCTTGGACGGAGCAACCGATGGAAACGAGGCCTGGCGTACCACACAACGGAGGAAACGGCCTTGTGTTCGACCGGCCACGTTTGAAACGGGATCCTGTTCATCAGGAGGGGCCTGGCGTACCACAAAACGGAGGAAACGGACTTGTGTTGGACCTCCTATGGTCGAAACAGGGTCCTGTTGATCGGGAGGGGTGTGGCGTACCGCAAAACGGAGGAAATGGACTTGTGTTGGAGCGCTACGGTCGAAACGGGGGTCCTGTTCATCGGGAGGGGTGTGGCGTATAACGCAAAACAAGACTCCACTGGATACTGTTCATCTCCATCGTCGACCTCCTCCAGCCTCCACGGGCTACTGTTCATCCATCGTCGACCTCCTCCAGCCTCCACCTGCGACTGTTCATCCATGGGCTCCTGCTCATCCAGCCTCCACCGCGCGCTACTCCACAGGCTACTGTTCAACCAGCCCTCTCCACGTGCTCCTGTTCAACCACCCCTCGACGGGCTACTGTTCATCCAACCCTCCACTGGCTACTATTCAACCAGCCCTCCACAGGGTCGTCCTATTCGTCCAGCCCTCCACGGGGTCTTGTTCATCCAGCCCGAACCAGCTCGATCGATCGGGGTCCTGTTCATCCAGAGGCAACACCACGGGGTCCTGTTCATCCACCCCACCAGGAACTGTTCATCCCCCCTGCAACACTCACTGTTCATCCAGAGGCAGCATCGATCGGCTTCAGTTAGCAGCAATAGCGAAGGAATCACTCGATCGGGTTAAGTTAACAACCATCGATCATTCGCTCGGGTTCAGTAACGCGTAGCCTACAGTGCAATCGCTCGGGTTCTGTAGGCGAATGACTCGCTCAGGTTCAGTTGGAGCTCAACGCCTTGCACCCATGTGCGTACGTGTACGAGAGAAATGTGCAAACCTCCGTGCATTGCTCGGCCCCAACCACTCACTGTAACCGGGAACACCCCGATATTTTCCTCTCCCTTGCTTCTACCACAGTTTTTTCCGTCATGGACGGCCCAAAGAATGTCACGTAGCCGCGTCTCCGGCCCGCCTAGGATGAAAAGCCCATTTTCTGTCATGATTTTTTGTCATAGAAGTAGGAGCCCACCACATCTATGATGATACCAGGTTTTGTCACAATTATCGTTATAGAAGTGTCATAAGTATGACAGAAAAAAATTCGTTCGGCCCAAAATGTCATGAATGTGTCTTTTTTTGTAGTGATGGAGATGGCGCCGGGCTATAGGCCGATAGCTTGGACGTTGTTGGGGTGGTGTAGATGGTGCCAGGCCAACGCTGACATGGTGGAGATGGCATCGGGCAGCAGGTCGGCGGCTTCAATGTCGTTTTATCGGTATAGATGGCGATGGGCCGGATGCTGGCAGCCTCTCCGATGTCACCACTGAGGTGCAGTTGGTGTCGTGCTACACGCCGCCGGCCTTGTGGTGGTGTAGATGGATGAAGACGCCGATCGAAGAAGGCACAATGGGGGGCGCCCCTGGCCGCCTTGAGTGCTAGGGCCTGTTGTGCATGCTCCTTCGTGTATCTGCAGCCATCGGACGACCAGGGTGTATGGGCTGCTCGGCAAGCATGCCTTTGTCGTGGACATGTCCTCGTGATCTCCTTGCCACTGCTGCCGTGGGAGCATCTCCAACTGGGCATGTGTTGGCCTCCTTGCGTATGTGGGGTCCCCATGCGCGCTGCCATTGACGCGTTGTCCCGTCCTTGACACAGCCACTGCATGCGCGTCTCCTCTTGGCTCGGTCCCTCCTGGGGTAATCTCCCGATGGCCTTGAGGTCTCCTCTCGCTTCTTTCCTTCGTGTCACCTGAAAGATTAGGGATGGAGAGAATGAGATACATGTATATATGGATAAACCATGAGGTAAGAAGAAGAGATCCGTGCATGCATGATGATTTCCATGGAGCTAGCTTGGATAACTCCACATGAAGTGGAAAGGGCTAGAGGCATGTGTGTTGCCCGGCGAGCTGGCCGTCGTCATGGGTGCGTCCTCTCCATCTCCTTGATGTTGCAGCATATGTTGCCTCTCACCGTTGGGGCGCGCTATATGCGTCCTCGCCCCCTGAAATAAGGGATTAAAAGGAAGAAGTGATAGTGAGATTGATTATGAGGAAGATGGATACTTATGTTAATGCAGCGTGTGGTCTCCACCGGGCTTGATGGCGAACGTCCGTCATTGTTGCAGAAGCCGTCGCTTGATCCGCGGTCAGCCCAGCTACGGCTTGGACGAGCGCACGGTCCTCCTCGGCTTCCTAGATGCTGCCATGCTGCGGGTGTCGGTTTAAAAACTGGAGGATCTCAGGTAGGGGGTCCCGAACTGTCCGTCTAAGGCTAATGGTAACAGGAGGCGGGGGACACGATGTTTACCAAGGTTTGGGCCCTCTCTATGGAGGTAATACCCTACTTCCTGCTTGATTGATCTTGATGATATGAGTATTACAAGAGTTGATCTACCACGAGATCGTAGAGGCTAACCCTAGAAGCTAGCCTATGATTATGATTGTTCTCCTCCTATGGACTAAACCCTCCGGTTTATATAGACACTAGAGGGGGCTAGGGTTACACAAAGTCGGTTATAGAGAAGGAAATCTACATATCCGAATCGCCAAGCTTGCCTTCCACGCAAAGGAGAGTCCCACCCGGACACGGGACGAAGTCTTTTATCTTGTATCTTCATAGTCGAACAGTCCAGATAAAGTATATAGTCCGGTTGTCCGAGGACCCCTTAATCCAGGACTCCATCAGTAGCCCCTAAACCAGGCTTCAATGACGATTGAGTTTGGCGCGCTGATTGTCTTTGGAATTGCAAGGCGGGTTCCTTCTCCAAATACTCCAAAGTAGATCTTGAACACAAGAATCGTGTCCGGCTCTGTAAAACAAATTCCACATACCACCGTAGAGAGTATAATATTTCATGAATCTAATCTGCTGACAGTTTTTTCATAGTGTGACATCACACCGCGGCCCGTTTATTATTCAAACCGTTTTATCAGCCTGCCATGACATGTTTCGTGAGGCGGTTTTATTGGCACGTCTTGTCGAAGCAGAGATCGTGTCCCCTTATCACGGGATTCTCATCAATACGGGCGTGGGTAACCCAACCGAGCCATTAGCACGGTGCTTGGGGAATAAGCGAGTTTTAGGGCATGTGGGGAGACGCATGATCTGCCTTTATAAAGGGATAAGGATTTCCCTCTCTCACCCACGCCTTCTCCTTCCTCTGGTCATCCATTCTCGAGCTCCAACGCCCAAGCTTTCGCCTTCTCCGCAAAAAACACTCCGAACATGTCCGGTGCAGGAGGCAAGTGGATGGCCTCCTCTGTTAAGAAGGAGGACATCAAGAAGCTCTGGGAGGCCGGATACTTGTCCAAGGACATCGCGCAACGACTTCAGGCCAAGGGGTAGGTCATCCCTACCCTAGAGCCCCAGAAAAGGGTAGTATTCCTCTCCCACTTTGTCCATGGGCTGGGACCCCCCTCCACCCGTTCGTCCGCAGACTAATGTTCTACTACAGGCTTGACTTCCATGATTTAGCCCCCAACTCCATCCTCAACATCTCGGCATTTATTGTCGTGTGTGAGGCCTTTCTCCGCATCCCAGCTCACTTCAGCCTATGGCTGAGGACTTTCAACGTGAAGCCAAAAGTGGTGAGCGGCCAACAAGCGGAGTGCGGAGGCGCCAGGGTGGGCAAGATGCCCAATGTCACCTAGCCCGAAGGCTCCTTTGTGGAGACCATAAAGTGGTGGCAATCGGGGTGGTTCTACATCCCCGAGCTGCACGACACCAACTGGGCGGCGACCCTCGAATTCTGGTCCGGCGTCCCCATGCGGCTCACTTCCTGGAAGGAGAAGGGTCTATCCTGGGGCTTAGCGAAAGAACTGACTAGACTCCAAACATGTGTCCAAAACATGGTGAGCAAGAAAATCAAGCTCGTCAACGTGATCCGAGTCATGCTCTTCCGCTGGATTCTTCCATGCCAGAGACGTATTTGTAGTTTGTGGGAGTTTGACCCGGCGGAACACCAGACGCTGCTAGAGCTCTTCAGCATGACACACGAAGACATTTGGAAGGTGCTTTTCAAGGCCAGCGAGATACCACCGCCCACGACCGAAGATCGCGGGCTCAGCGCAAAACACCGAGCTAATCCGGTAAGTTTTCGTATTCGTGGGACATGCCTTTTTACTAACATGTCCGCGGGAGGAATCTAAGCCTCAATGCCAATCCTTCAGGACTAGGTAGCGGTGGCGAAGAGGATCAACTGTCCAGCTTCGCAACCTGAAGATCCAGAATCACCTCTCCTGACGAGGATGCTATTTTCGGTGCCCTATGAGGTACCGGAAACGAAGGCCAAGAAGACGGCCACGGGGACCAGAGATGGTCTCCGACGCAAGGGTGCTTCGGACATGACATTCGAAGACACCAAGACGAACTCCTACACTGAAGACGATGACGAGGAGGAGGAAATCCATCCCCCTACTGGGGGGAGGAAGAGGAAGGCATCCACCCATGGGGAGGCCAAAATGTGCAAGAAGGGAAAAACTCTCCTTCTGGACTACTCCGCCGCAGCTACCAACAGCGGCGAGGAATGGGAGCACAGGGTCAACCCCCTGGCCAAATCGTAAGTATCCGGACATACTAGTATCCCTGGTCTATTTGCTTTATCGCTTCTTACCGTGCCAGACGTGCACCTAAAGTCCGGCCAAATCCAACATCAAGATATCTTCCTCTTCGAAGGGATCGTTGGACCCGGCGGCGATGAACAGCGAGTCTCTTCCAACGGCTTCCTCCCCTAAGGCTACGGTCAACACCGAGGTGTTGTCTTGAAGGATAATGGACCAAGGGAAGACCATTCAGGAGATGCCGGAGGGTGAAACCCCGGTGGCCGAACACTTGGGGGCAAGGCCCCCATGGATACCAAGATTGGGGGCCACAGCCAGTTTGGGCCCCAGCCGAATTCAGATCTGGAAACCCAAGTGGTTCCGGATTCAGGAAGGCGGGCCCTCCCTAGCAAGGGGGGCGAGCCGTCTGTACCGATGACCTTCGTCCATCCAGAGGCACTAAACATGTTGCTGGAAGCGCTTCGTCGTGCTTCCATTGATGAAGAACATCATACTCTAATGAGTATGGTGATTGAGAAGATGTAGTCCGCCAAGAGCGGACTGACCAAAGCCTGCACTAGCCTTCTAACAGGCTTTGAGGTAAGTAATAAAATTGTGAAAGAATGTCCCAGTATAGACAGTAGCCCCTGATGCTCTGTTAGCTGTTCGGAAAGAAAAGCCGAACAAAGGATCAAATAATAGTCACAAGAGTCTAAGAAAAGATGTCTTATGTGAATAAGCAGGCGTTGCTGCTAGCCACTGCCGCTCGTACTGCGGAGGTCTCTGGACTAAAGCAGAGCCTGGAGTGGACCGAGGGAGAACTCGGCCTCGTGAAGAGGCAGCTAGAGGAGAGCCAAGGTATATAGTACCCTGGCTGTATACTTATGAACGATAAATGGTTCGCGCTGATGAAAGCGTTATGAACTATTGTAGGGGCCACGATCGAGGTGGCGACCCTGAAGAAGGCGTTAGCCAAGGCCGAAGACAAAGCGGCCAAGGAACGCGCCGCGTGCGAAAAGCAAGAGGGTCGGGTCAGCGAGGTGCAACAAGAGCTCCAGGATGCCATCAAGAAGTATGAATCCCTAGAACATGACTCAAAGACTAAAGAGTTCGAGCTTGCCAAGGCCCTCCAAAGCACACAAGATTCCCAAGATGGAGCCCAGAGGGCCCTCCAGGAAGTCCAGGCGACCCGAAAGATTGCGGATGGTAAGGCTTTTCTTATGCAAAGCAAGCATGTGAAGGAAACGTTCTTTTTACTTACCCGAATTCGGAGTTCTCCAGGAGCGTTTGCGGATCTGCCATGCAGCATATCAGATGCCGCAGAGTTCTACTCAGCCGAAGAAGGGAGCTCGACAGAGAAGCTGTTTTGGTCTCAGTACCTTGGGCCAGAACATCCGAGGCCCTTGAGCGACCAGCTGAAACAGCTAGTCGAGCTGCACAAGGCGGCCGAACTGGCCATGAAGGACCTTATAGTCCGGTTATGGCCTGCCAAGCCCCTGCCTAGCAGCTACTTTGGACTCGTGAACCGGCTTGTGAGTGCCTGCCCACGACTTGACGTCATAAAGCGGTCGGTGTGGATTGAGGGTGCGCGGATCGCGTTTGCCCATGCGTATATGCATTGGGCAAAGATGAATGCCACGGTGTTGATGACTGAGGGACCGCCAGAAGGCAAGGAGCACCATCGTCCCGAACTGTATTATGACAGTGTTGTAGAGGGACCCCGCCTTGTGGCGGAGCAATGTGCGAAGGATGTAATCTTTGAATGAATACATTCATTTTATCCTATCATGTAATATAAAACAAGTTTGCTATGCAATATATATTGCTTGTTTATTTAAAATTGTCCCTCCTGTGCGGCCGTTTATGAAATTTTGAGAGTTGGCCAGTCGTCGGCTTCTGCCCCCATGTAGCAAGTACAGGGGTGTTCGAGATAAATCTAAACACTCTTTATCCAAGTCCTTGGCCCTTTAAGGAGGTGTTTAGCGGACCGAACAAGGCAATCAGACTATACGACTTTATCACTCTCATTTAGCTATAGGAGTTCTATAACTTTAAATTTTGGTGAAGCCCGTAGTATTCGGAAGGCCAAACTTGGGGCACTATACACGCCTAAATCGGGCAAAAACCGATTCCTCGCATGAAGCAGAAAAAATCCTTAAGGATTTTGAGACCTCTCGAACAACGACTAGCTCTCGCCGCATCATGACAGTCAGTATTCGGATTTCTCTAATGAGGTGCTCGTCCGGAAGAACCGGGACACAATCGCAGTAGTTCTCCATGTGCCGCCTTAGCTGATATAGCGGAACGTAAGGTAGCAAAACACGGGGGCCAGGCAAACCCAACATTTGACCAAAGACATGATTCGGAGCCAATGCATATAATGCTATAAGTTCGGGGTGCCGAACTATACTATAAAGTGTTCGGACTTTCTTGCCGTGTTATGGGGTACACTGAAGCCCCTGGAGAATTAAAGCATACCAGATTGTACGAATGCAGTAAATACAAAGACAAGGAAAAAGTTGAGTAAAGAGCAAATGCTTCAAGTTGTTTTCCATTGTAATTTGAATAATACATCGAAGCGTACTTGTGCCACTAATGTGAGAAGCGAACAAGGCTATTTAACATGCCCTTGCCAAGAGCGGGCTGCATGCGGGTATGTAAACAGGAATAACGATCATTAGCAGAGACCACCTGGGGATTCCCTTATACGTCAAAGCCCCTGGCTTCTCTTGGTGTATCCTTCCGCGATGGATTCGATGATCAGGTTATCAGAAAAAGCCTCAAGAAGAGAAAACCTGAAAGGAGAAGAAAAAGTGAGGGTATGCGGATCCAGGAGCGGTTGAGCTGCGGTGTGGACCGCAGTCTAGCTGTGCCTCCGTCTATGCCCATGTTATTTTAAGTGCATAGTTATGTACGCGTGACACGAATTGTACCACTTCATTGGGACTAGAACGGAGGCCGAATTGCTAGGTGAGCTCTGGGCGAGCCGGACGGTTCTGCTGTAGGTTGGTTTGGACTCGTTTGAGGTTGTCCGGGGGCTTTATTATCGAATTGAGGCTCTGCCTAAGAAGGCCGCTTTGTGCTTCTGCTGCAAGTGTCACGGTGTGCTCCTCAGTACAGAGGGAGTGCTCCGTATTCCCATTGACTGTTATGACACCGCGAGGTCTGGGAATTTTGAGCTTGAGGTAGGCATAGTGTGGTACTGCATTGAATCGAGTGAATGCGGTTTGTCCGAGCAGTGCATGATAACCACTGCGGAAGGGGACGATGTCGAAGATCAACTCTTTGCTTCGAAAATTATCCGGTGATCCGAAGACCATTTCCAGTGTGATTGAGCCTGTGCGACAGGCCTCTACACCTAGTATGACACCTTTTTAAAGGTGGTTTTGGTGGGCTTGATCCTTGCAGGATCGATACCCATTTGAGCATGGTGTCTTGATACAGCAGGTTTAGGCTGCTGTCACCGTCCATAAGGACTCGTGTGAGATGGAATCCGTCGATAATGGGGTCAAGGACCAGTGTGGCTGAACCACCATGACGAATACTGGTCGGATGGTCTTTGCAGTCAAAGGTAATCGGACAGGAGGACCATGGGTTGAATTTTGGGGCGACCGGCTCCATCGCATAGACGTCCCTTAGTGCGTGCTTCCGCTCCCGCTTGGGGATATGGGTGGCGTATATCATATGCACCATTTTGACTTGGGGAGGAAATTTCTTCTTTCCCCTGTGTTCGGTGGCCGGGGCTTCTCATCGTCATCGCTGTGCAGCCCCTTTTCCTTATTTTCGGCATTTAACTTGCCGGCCTGTTTAAATACCCAACACTCTCTATTGGTGTGTTTGGCTGGTTTATCGGGGGTGCCATGGATTTGACATGGACGATCGAGGATGCGGTCCAAAGTGGACAGACTCGGGTTGTTTCTTTTAAATGGCTTTTTCCGCTGATCGAACTTGGAGCCACTGAATCCGGCATTGACGGTCATGTCTTCGGCGTTATCGCCATTATTTCTACGCTTGAATCTGTTGCGTCAGGGTTTGCCGTTGCTATCTCTGGTGTCTGAAGCGCCAAGTTTTCCTGATGTGCTGCTGCTACGGGCTAACCAACTATCCTCGCCCGCGCAAAAGCGGGTCATAAGTGTCGTAAGGGCTGCCATGGATTTCAGCTTCTCTTGGCCGAGGTGTCGGGCTAGCCAGCCGTCATGGATGTTATGTTTAAAGGCCGCTTGGGCTTTAGCATCTAGACAGTCAATGATTTGGTACTTTTTAGTTAAGAACCGAGTCCAGAATTTTCTGGCTGACTCTCCTGGCTGTTGGGTTATGTGAATTAAGTCATCAGCGTCCGGTGGTCATACGTAAGTGCCTTGAAAGTTGTCAAGAAATGCATCTTCGAGGTTCTCCCAACTGCCAATCGAGTTTTCGGGCAGACTGTTCAACCAGTGCCAAGTTGGTCCCTTGATTTTAGTGGGAGATACTTGATGGCATGAAGTCTTCAATCCAAACCGCAGGATCTGTTGTCCCATCATATGGTTCAATGTTTACGGGTTTAAACCCTTCTAGAAATTCATGTTACATTACTTCGTTAGTGAAGCATAGGGGGTGTGCGGTGCCACTGTGCCGAGCTACTTCGTGACGCAGTTCGGATGCAGCTGGTCTGTTGTATTCGGCCCGGGTGGATATGTATGTAGTGTATCCGGGGTGACGGTCATCATCGCGTGTTGAGGCGCACCCCCGCGATCCGTAGATCGATCTTGGTTGTCCTGCTTTGTCCTCCAATTCGTATCACAGGTCATGTGTGTATCCCCGAGCCTTTGTGTTTCTATTTGTTTGGCCACGGGGTGCGGGCTGGTGTTCAGACTGATACGCCGCTTTGTCCCGGCCACGTGGTGGTCGCTCAACCGCATCATGCGCTGGTAGTATGGGCTCTAGCGCCTCGTCCTTGAATTGAGGTAGCAACCTGCGCCTGGGGTAACTTTTCGTTGGGTACTCGAGTCCGTATTCCTCGGCTGCCAGGACCTCAGTCCATATATCAGCTAGCAGATCTTGATCAGCTTGGAGCTGCTACTGCTTCTTCTTCAGGCTCTTCGCAGTGGCTATAAGCCGGCTCTTGAAGCGTTCCTGCTCGGAGGGATGCTCAGGCACGGTAAATTCTTCGTAGCTGAGGCTCACCTCATCCTCGAAGAGAGGCATATAATTATCGTCCTCCGAGTCTTCGTTCATAGCCTGTTCATCAGGGCTGGCTTGCCCGTCCTCCCATCTGGCCTATTCAAAGCTTGGCTGGGCGGGGTCATCTTCATTATGTTTGGCATCGTACGAAGTGCTATTGTCTCCAGTGCCAGTATTTCTGTTTTTACCATGGCGTGGTTTAGAGCGACGCCGTTGACGTCCGTGCTACGGCTACTTCTCGGGACGTTTTTCCTCACATGCATCCTTTTTGTCCTCAACATTGTCTTCTTTGGGGGTATCCACCATGTAAATGTCATATGACGAGGTGGCTGTCCAGCGCCCTGTGGCGGTGGTTCCTCTTCTTCTCTCGCATCATTGTCCATACCGTCGATGTCTTCGGAGTCGAAGTCAAGCATGTCGGTTAAGTCGTCGACAGTGGCTATCAAGTGGGTGGTGGGTGGGTCACAAAGTCCTTCGTCGTCTGTTTCCCACTCAAGCCGGACATAGTTCGGCCAAGAATCTCCTGACAAGGAGAGAGACTTTAATGAGTTTAGCACATCACCCAAGGGCGAGCGTTGAAAGATATTCGTGGAGGTAAACTCCAAGGCCGACGCCCAATTAGATTCGACGGGCGTGGACACACGTGGTTCGGAACCTGTATCCGGAGATGAGTCCGAGGGTCCGATGGCACAGACCTCAATAGAGGTTAGGCCTGTGTTCGGCTCCAGTGTAGTAGAGTATGCGGCTTCCGTGGTGGGGTCCAGCCCCCCATCCCCGGATGGCGCGATCTATTCTGGATCTAGGGCCAGGACAGTCACATGCGTTATCTCCTGAGCATAGTCCGATGAAAGATTTAAGTCATGTTCATCGTGGCTACAGGGTGCGGCTGTCATCGGTTCAAATTCGTCGAAGATCAAGTCCCCGCAGGTGTCGGCGATGTAATTCAAACTTCCAAACCTGACCCGATGGCCAGGGGCGTAGCTATCGATCTGCTCCAGATGGCCAAGCGAGTTGGCCCGCAGTGCGAAGCTGCCGAATACGAAGATCTGTCCGGGGAGAAAAGTCTCACCCTAGACCGCGTTGTTGTAGATGGTTGAAGTTGCCATCAAACCTTATGATGACGACACAATGGAACTCTCAATGAAAGCACCAATGTCAGTGTCAAAACCGGTGGATCTCGGGTAGGGGGTCCCGAACTGTGTGTCTAAGGCTAATGGTAACAGGAGGCGGGGGACACGATGTTTACCCAGGTTCGGGCCCTCTCTATGGAGGTAATACCCTACTTCCTGCTTGATTGATCTTGATGATATGAGTATTACAAGAGTTGATCAACCACGAGATCTTAGAGGCTAACCCTAGAAGCTAGCCTATGATTATGATTGTTCTCCTCCTATGGACTAAACCCTCCAGTTTATATAGACACCGGAGGGGGCTAGGGTTACACAAAGTCGGTTACAGAGAAGGAAATCTACATATCCGAATAGCCAAGCTTGCCTTCCACGCAAAGGAGAGTCCCACCTGGACACGGGACGAAGTCTTCTATCTTGTATCTTCATAGTCCAACAGTCCGGCTAAAGTATATAGTCCGGCTGTCCGAGGACCCCTTAATCCAGGACTCCCTCAGCGGGCGCGTCTCCTCTTCCTTGGGTCTCCTCGCTGAAACGAGACATGAAAAGAGAGAAGAAACATTGAGAAGCCTGATTATGATGAAAATGGATGCTCGTGTTGATTGTTGATGTAGCGGGTGGTGAAAAGGCTTCGCCAGGCTCGTCGGCAGATGTCTATCGCTATCACAGACGCCAACACATTGTCTGCGGCCTACAAGTGCACCAGGCGCAACACATAGTCTGTTGCTGGGATGCTCGCGGCCTTCGTCCGCGTGTGTAGTCTCTACCTCTGTGTGAGTGCTTCCCTCTAAGTGCTCTCTCCCTCCTTTGTGTGTGTGTGCGTCTTCAGCCTCTTATAGGTGAGCCTCTCGGCAATGTAGGAATGAATAGCTACTCATCGCTGCAGGTCCGTCCCCATCGTGCGGATGCTGCGGCCAAGTTATTGTTGAAGCGGCCCTAGTATCTTGTGGAGAGATAACAAGATAAGTATGCGGCCACAGGTTTAGCTCATATGAGCATTGCGACCGAGCTCACAACGCGGCTGTATGCGGGCGACGTGTTGGATCGGGCTTGAGCGCGTGTATGAGCGTTCAACCAAGTCGTCCATTGCATGTGACATAAACATGGCACGGTGCTACCTCTTGAGCATGCATTGGTTTTTCCCTTGAATAGGAAAGGGTGATGCAGCAAAGTAGCATAAGTATATCCCTCAGTTTTGAGAACCAAAGTATCAATCCAGTAGGAGGCTCCTCACAACTCCCACGTGCCTACACAAACAAACAAGAACCTCGCAACCAACGCGATAAAGGGGTAGTCAATCCCTTCACGGAAACTTGCGAAAGTGAGATCTGATAGAGATAATATGAGAAGATAAATATTTTTGGTATTTTTATGATATAGATTAGAAAATAAAAGATGGAAATAAAAGTAGATGGAAAACTTATATGATAAAAGATAGACCCGGGGGCCATAGGTTTCACTAGTGGCTTCCCTCAAGATAGCATAAGTATTACGGTGGGTGAAAAAATTACTGTTGAGCAATTGATAGAAAAGGGCATAGTTATGAGAATATCTAGGCATGATCATGTATATAGGCATCACGTCCATAACAAGTAGACTGACTCCTGCCTGCATCTACTACTATTACTCAACACATCGACTGACTCCTGCCTGCATCTAGAGTATTAAGTTCATAAGAATAGAGTAACACATTAAGCAAGATGACATGATGTAGAGGGATAAACTCAAGCAATATGATATAAACCCCATCTTTTTATCCTCGATGGCAACAATACAATACGTGCCTTGCTGCCCCTGCTGTCACTGGGAAAGGACACCGCAAGATTGAACCCAAAGCTAAGCACTTCTCCCATGGCAAGAAAGATCAATCTAGTAGGCCAAACCAAACCGATAATTCGAAGAGACTTGCAAAGATAACCAATCATACATAAAAGAATTCAGAGGACTTTCAAATATTTCTCATAGATAAACTTGATCATAAACCCACAATTCATCGGATCTCGACAAACACACCGCAAAAAGAGTTACATCAAATAGATCTCCAAGAAGAGGAAGGAGAACTTTGTATTGAGAATCAAAGAGAGAGAAGAAGCCATCTAGATAATAACTATGGACCCAAAGGTCTGTGGTAAACTACTCACAACTCATTGGAGAGGCCTTGCTGGTGATGGAGAGGCCCTCTCTGGTCGATTCTCCCTCTGGCGGAGCACCGACGAAGGCTCCAAGATGGGATCTCGCGGATACAGAAGGTTGTGGTGGTGGAATTAGGTTTTCGTGGTGCTCCTGGATGGTTTCAGGGTACGTAGATATACATAGGAGGAAGAAGTAGGTCAGTGGACGCTCAAGGGGCCCACGAGGGTGAGGGCGCGCCCACCCTTACGGGGCGCGTCGGGCACCCTCGTGACCGCCTCGCTCGTTGCGTGACGTCCACTCCAAGTCCCCTAGTTTGCATTTGTTCCAAAAATATCGCTCACGAAGGTTTCATTGCGTTTGGACCGTTTGATATTCTTTTTCTTCGAAACACTGAAATAGGCAAAAAAAATAGCAATTCAGGCTGGGCCTCCGGTTAGTAGGTTAGTCCCAAAAATGATATAAAAGTGTAAAGTAAAGCCCATAAACATCCAAAATAGGTAATATAATAGCATGGAACAATAAAAAATTATAGATACGTTGGAGACGTATCACACGGTCGATTCATCTGGCCTTTGTTTAGTACCCCATGCATACATACGCATAGTGAAATCCCCATACCTCATTGTGAGACATGCATGCATGTATAACTAATGGATGATTAATCAGATTGATTAGGTCTCACGTGCGTAGGCATAAATAATCAATGCGGTCATATACATACTTGTGAGTGTGGACCAATCCATATTTCATACTTAGAAAATACGTAATTACAACAAAATCGCGTCGAACACAAGTTTCCGAGACCAATTCTCTCTATATCTATTAACAGTCTTTTGCAAGATTAACTTTATTTCTCAATTACACAATTCAACTTGCCAACTAGATGGAGGCTGATAAGGTGATGCTACTCTATGGTTTACATCATATATAGCTAAAAATTCTGGAAAGCACAATGAATAAAATGTGAACCACCATCATTCATTAAATACCTAGGGACTCTAAACACCGAGAAAAGATAATCTCTTTAAGCATTTTAATAGAAGTCTTATGATCAGCACTACTAGTTGGAATAGCTTCTACTTAGTAGTATGATCAACAATGACTACAATTTGTGTCTATACATACGAAAGGAGGAAAAAGTACCATATAATCAAAACACCACACACCAAATGGCTCAATAATAAGTAAATAATTCATAAGCATTTCCTAACATTTACTAGTATTTCCAACTCTCTAATATTCATTACAAGAAAGTACAAACTTACGTGCATCTTCAAAGAGAGTAGGCCAATAGAAAATAGATTGAAATACCTTGTGTGTAGTTATCTCTCTAGCATGGTGTCCTCTATATGCTTTAGTGTGACACTTTCTCAAGGTTTGTGCCTGCTCATGTTCAGGTACACAAGTCTAATAACAACATCTACTCCTTCTTTGATATATTTAGGACAGAGCATTTCCTCAATTGCATCCACTACATAAAAAAATACACTTCCGTGATGATACGTGTTTGTCACAGTAGGTCGCGTTTTTTGTCATGCATGTACATCCATGACAAATTTATGACAGAATCAAGATAGTCATACCTGTGCTGTCGTAGAAGTGTTCGATGACATTACCAAAATTATCATCACGGAAGTGTCCACTTCCATGACGATAAATCACGCATCACAGAAGTGCTTTCGTCAAGGGTGACCGACACGTGGCATCCACCGTAATGGAACACCGTTAAGCTATCGGGTCGGGTTTTGGATCCGATAACCTGTTAATAGCCCTGACCAATGGGGATTTTCCATGTGTAAAATCATCATTGGCTGGCGGAAACACGTGTCGGCTCACCGTTGGGACAGATGTCATCCACTCATTGGACAGAAGGCGCCTATGATACGTCGACACGTGGCACGGCCCAATAGAGGCCCATTCATGTGAAAAGGCCGGCCCGTTTGACTTGGTCAAAAGGTGGCGGGCCAGCCCATGGAAAGCCTGTTAACGGCCTGTTCGCATATAGCCCATTTACAGCCCGCTAACCCAAGGCCCGTTACGCCCTATCCGAATTAGGCCCAGTAGCGTCATCTGGGCCATCCAATTCCAGCCCGTTTTCACTTCTGGCCCATGTATGGCCCATGATGTCTTTCGGCCCATATGAGGCCCTATGTAACTCTTGGCCTATTAACGGCCCATGGTGAAACTGGCTCGATATGAATAGTGTATCACTTTACACCCATTAACGGCCCTGGTGAAACTGGCCCGTAATGAACAGTATATCACTTTATACCCATTAAGGGCCCGTTATTCAGTTGGGCCGTTTCCAGCAAATGTTATCTTTCGGCCTTCTCAGAGCCCATTTATTCTTGGGCTCATTTACATCATTCATTTACTTATGGCCCGTTACTGTCATTTTCTGCTTGTGGGCCAAATTCAGCCCGTGGTTACATCGGCCCATTTGTGGTCCGTTAATACGTTGGGCCGTTTTCATAGTGTCATCAAATACAGCCTATTAACGATGGCCCGTTATGGTCATATGGCCCGTATAAGGCCCATTGATGATAAGGCCCGTAGAAGGCCCATTGTTTCTACGACCCGTAGAAGGCCCATTATTTCTACGGCCCGTAGAAGGCCCATTGTTTCTATGGCCTGTAGAAGGCCTACATTTTCTATGGCCCGTAGAAGGCCCACTGTTTCTACGGCCCGTAGGAGGCCCAGTGTCACTACAGTAAATATTAGCCCATGGTTATTGTGGCCTAGTTTTAAGAAGAACTGCACTGACTACAAGCAAACAAATAAACAAGACAACAAGGAAATAAATAAGCAAGGAACTTATGCTAGGCTATCACGGCTGTTACACATATTACATCCACTGGGCATCAAAGTTCGCCACTAGTGCAAATATAGGGAACAAAGCAACATATCATATACACTGGTTGTCAAAGTTGGCGACCATTGCAAATAAACACCACAGCAAAACAAATCCAGAACTGAAACCACTTCAGAAGATCTCAAGAAACAATATCCTGGGTACCCATAATGCTAGCAAGATGCTTAGCAAGCTTATTAACTTTCTCTTGTTTGGCGCTTAAATCCTCCAGCGCTTGCTGTTGCACCAGAAAATATGCATCTGAATTCTGCAGGGACTTCCTCAGTCCTTCAGCTTCCTGTCGCAGCACATCTGATCGATGTCTTTCAACTTGAAGTTGAGACTCAAGAAGACGAACTGATTCAGGCAGCGAGTTCGAAGAGCTTGTGCCAGCAGTAGTGGCCAGTAACTCGAACACTACATCAAGACAGGACTTTTGGGTTCCCTCACTGTCGTCAAGATAGTTTTTATCAGCTTTCTTGGAGACCAACAGGGATGTCTCACTATCTTGAACCTTATCTGCATTACTTCCTTTACCATTGGATAACGCGGTACTGTTCTCCAATATTTTGTCCGCATTCTAAAAGAGAAACAAGAAGACACATCACATGTTTACCATGTTGTATATGAAACTCATTTTGGTAAATGAGTTCAGTAGTAAAGTGGACAGGATAACAGCATGAAACAAACATATATCTATGTACCATGGTCACTTTATGGTCTATATCATTCTAGTTTTTGTTGCCAAATCAAGATAGAGACACAGTTCAAATAATATTTGTTCAAGACAAAGCAGAATAGACAGAATATAAGTGTGGGTAACTATAGAGCAATAACAACACTTGTAATGTGCATGACATGAGAACATAACTGTTTATTCAATTGAAACTGAAATCAACATAGAGCAGGTTACAACAGCAAACCAGTTAAAGAAACAGGTTTAAAACATACCTGTTGCGCCATTGGAGTTTCAATTCCATCCTTCAAATTTGAAAATAGTTGGTATGAGTAAATACAGTAATGCAAGAGCAAAGGAGTATGAACCATAGCTACAGAACCTGACCTGAGAACAAATCTTCTTCTCCTTTAAGCGTTGAGTTGGGATTCGGAGTGGTGGTCCTCGTGCTTTGGGCACTGCAGTTCCCTTACTAACTGCTCGTGTTTGGGTGCTCTGTGGTGGAGACGGTGCTGTGTCAACTGGAACTGGGTTACTATCTGCCGGGGTTGGGGTTAGAAGGGGTGTAGCTGGTTCTCTGTCCAACTGGGTAGGGGTACAATCTGCGAGAGTCTGGGTTATGTGTGGTGGATCTGGTCCTTGGGCAAGTACAACCGTGGTTCTATCTGCATCAACTGGTAGCACTATCTTTTCTGAAGACCGTGTTGTTACTCCCTTAGATACTGCCATCACGCTCTCCAATTCAAATGGCTGATAAACAAGAAAAGTAATTGAAAGTATAGACATTGTATGATAGACAGGTGCAATGGATAGTGGGGAATAAAAGAGGGCATGAAATAATTCATATTTATGTTGTCTAACCAAACAGGATAGCATGACACAATTTCACATATATGATGGCTAACTAAACAGGATAGCATGACACAATTTCACATTATGATGGCTAACTAAAAAAGATGGAAAGACATAGTTCAAAATATGAGACTATGTAAACAGGATGACATGACATAACTATATAATGTGTTTATTAAATAGGTTGGCATGCCATAATTCACATACATTCATGGATAGAATGCCATAATTCTAAATATGATGACTGTAAACACTAAACAGGATGAGATGATATAACTATATGATGTCTTTATTAAATGGGTTGCCATGCCATAATTCAGATAGATGATGTGTATGTACTATGTAAACATGATGGCATGATATAATTCAAATATATGATTTATATAGTAAGCAAGTAAGCAGATGGCAATCCATATATGATGTAAAAACTAAGCAATGCAAGACAACATGCATGACATGGGTAATATAACCCTGCCAAGTTTGAGCATAGACCTCAGGGGGGAAATAGGACTGGTCATCAGTCTCTGAATCCTCCTCTGAGGAGCTCTCTGTAACCAGCAAGATGTCTGCTTCAGCAGGTAGCATTGTCTGCTCTGAATACCTTGTTTTCACTCCAGATACTTCCATCACCGCTTCAAATGGCTGATGCACAGGAAGAGTAGTTGAATATACAAACGTTGTCGACAAATGGAACACGTAATACAAAAAAATGATAGCATGATATAATTCACATACATGATGATTGGCTAAACAGCATGGCATTGCATAATTCACATATATAATGCCTTTGCAACAAGATAGCATTGTATAATTCACATATATAATGTCTTGCAACAAGATGGCAATGCATAATTCACATATATGGTAATTAGACACTGAACAGGTGGCATTCACACAAAGCATGTCTAAACTAATCAAATGACATAGCAATGCGAGACACCATACGCACGATATGAGCAACATAACCCTGCCAAGTTAGAGCATACACCTCGGGGGGGGGGGATAGGACTGGTCATCTGTCTCTGAATCCTCCTCTGAGGAGCTATCCGTAACCAGCGAGATATGCGCTTCGTCAGATAGCATAGTCTGCTCTGAAGACCTTGTTTTCACTCCAGAATTTGCCATCACCGTGTCAAATGGCTGATGCACACGAAGAGCAGTTGAATGTACTAACATTGTTGACAAATGTAATATGTAACGAAAAAAAGGATGGCCTGATATAATTTACATATAAGATGACTGGCTAAGCAGGATGGCATTGCAAAATTCACATATATGATGCCTGGCTAAACAAGATGGCGTTGCATAATTCACATAAACGATGAATAAACTAAACAGATGGCATTCGCACAAAGGATGTCTAAACTAAGCAGATGACATATTTGATGTATAAAGTAAGCAATGCAAGACACCATATGCATGATATAACCAACATCAGCATGCCAAGTTAGAGCGAAGACCTCAGGGGGTAAATAGGAGTTGTCTTCTCCTTCTGAATCCCCCTCAGAACAGATATCTTCCTCTCGATTACAATCCGAAATGCGTGGAGGGGGGCTGCCTTTGCGCCTACCATGGAGCGACGTCTGCATGAAATTTTATTGCCACGCAAGGCTCGTCTCTTTTGCTCTACATGTTCAGTTCCATTGTTTACAATAACTGTCATGCATAGGAATAAAACATAGTGAGATTATGTAAGGAGTGCATGCAGAAATCCAGAGTGATGGTAGCAACCTGTGGATAGACCCAAAACCAATAATAGCAGGCAGATAATGGCTTCAGTTAATAAATACAGATAATGGCTTCTTTACTGTTTGTTTCCCACCCAACATGAAACTCATAGTAGACACCGGAGATTAACCAGATAGTAGATAGATACTATTGATAGCGGCCCCGATATGTACCCCACAACCATTTAAAAACTCAAGTTTGACCATTAGTTTGGAGCTGACTCAGAGTCTAATCGGTGAACAGGACGATAAAGTAGCATGTAATATTAAGCGATGCATAACGTAAGCAGACACGAAAGAGTGCGACCTCTCTTGCGGACCCGTGTAGTCCTCGAGGTCATCTGCTCGGTTGATGATGGTAATGCAGTTTTCATGGCTGCCAGCGGCGGGGAAGAAGATCTGAGGCGGCGAAAGACAGTCTGGAGGCCGGATCCCTGCTGTGCTGGACCCTTCTGTCGTTGGAGCAGCTGAGCTGGGGTGGACGACGGCGCAGCAGGAGCGGGACAAACCACGCAAGGTTTTCTTTGACAACTATCTGTAAGAGAAGTAATTCTGTAAGGGCTCGTTTGAATTGGAGGATTCCAACAATGCAGGGATAGGAAATAGACAGGAATAGGATAGGAATGCACGTGCAAAACAGAGAATTTAAAAACACAGGATTTCTGCCAATCTGGGTGTTTGATTCACAACAATTGGAAGATCACAGGATGCAAAGAAGCATGGTGAGATTAAGTCAAACCACAAGAAAATGTACGGTTATAATGCTATTATGCTACTATCTCTTAGTCTTGTGCTTCATGAATAGGAATTTGAAAAGGAGGACAAGTGAAAATTAAAATTCCTACGTTTTTTCTTTCAAGGAGACACTAAAGGAACAAATCCGTGTGCTCAGTGGACAATATATATAACATGTAGAGTAAAAAAGAGATGCAACAAGTGTACAACCTCTTTGGCGAAGCCATGTCGATCTCAGCGTGATTGGGTTGGCCGGTGAGGATGCTCCGGCTGACTTTGCTGTCGGAGGAGGGGAAGAAGATCTTAGGCGTCTGGAGATGGAGCCCGAGGTACTGCTCCGCTGTGATGGAGGGTTTCGTCGTTGGAGCAGCTCCGGTGAGTTGTACGACGCCGAGGCTGAAGCAGGACAAGAGAGACAACGAACAACGTTAACCTGAGTGGAATTCTAATAGCATCTCCAATACATGACGTAAAATACATAACCACAAAGTGCTAGATGTAAAATACATCAGCCGCTCATCTCTGAACTTAACTGTCGAAACTGAACTTAACTGTCGAAACTGAACCTAACTGTCCAAACTGAATTTTGCTGTCGAAACTGAATTTTGCTGTCGAAACTGAACGCACTAGCAAGGTGAGGCTACACGTCGGTCGACTGACTTTTTCATCTCTGGTCAGTCGATTTTGCAGCCGTTGGATACGAAATCAAGGGCCTGCGGTTCATCTTCAACCTCCACCCCCCTGAGCCGCCAGCCACCACCGGCCAAACAGCAGCCCCCGCCGCCCGCGGCCGGCGGTGCGCCCGCCCCGCCCGCCCCAAAACACTCCCCACCGCCGGTCCGCCGCCGCCCCGGCCATCCCTCTAGCCCCCCCCGTGCCGAGCTTTTTCTCCGGCGATCCCACGCCACCGCTGCCACCCCACCGCCGGCGACCACCGCCCCCATCCTGAACCATAAGATAGATAGTGGGGTACCTCTCCGGCGAGCCCCCCTCCCCGCTGCGGCTGGTTCTTCCTTCACCCCGGCGAGCCCACCCCTTGGAAATCGACTGACCCAAAAGTCGATTCAGTCAACTGAAGTGTAGCCAAATCGGAGCAGCATCGCAAGCAAGAGCAAGAGCGAGAGCAGCAGCGCGAGCAAGAGCAATAGCAAGAGCAGACCAGGCAGGGGACCGAGAGCAAGAGCAGAGCAGCAGCGCGAGCGAGAGCTAAAGCAGCAGCAGCTCCTACTGATGTGGACGTCACCGCCGAGGGAGCGACGCCGTGGAGGAAGTGGCCGGCGACGCCGCCGTGGATGGAGCCGCGCCGTGTCGGCTCGGGACCGAGCGCCGGCAGCACCGTGAGATCGAATCAAGAAGAAAATGCGGCGATTAGTGTACAACCTCTTTGGTGGCGCCGATTAGGCCGCAGCTTCATCCGAGGAAACGGTGATGATGATGCTCTTCCGGTGGTGCAGGTGAAGACGGCGGTGTGGGAATGGAGGTGGCGCGAAAGACGAGGGGAACGTCGGGGCAGCTCCTTGGAGGTGGAGGACGGGGTGGCTGAACCGGCGGGACGATGAGATCGACGACGGATCCTCATCCGGTACGGTGGATGAGGGACGTCGAGGTGTTGCTGTGGACGACGTCGTCGGGGAAGAAGCTCCGGCTGGGTGGCGGACGGAGCAGGGTGTGGGGTTTCGTCGCGGGTTTTCGCGGCCTCGGTGTACGAATGGGTGGGCGGATGGGATGGCAGTGGGGAACCATGGCTTAGAGACGCGCTTGTCCGAAATGTGGGGTAAGTTACGAAAGTACCCCCCACCGATTTGAGGCGGTTCTTTCGGTTCAGGGGTACCACGGGCATTTCGCGTGTCGGGATTTCACAGGAGGTGGGAGTTTTCGCGCGCGTTGTAATTTCGGAATAGCAAGGCGCGGGTTGAGATGGAGGGAGTTGTCGGAGCACAACGAGACAAAGATATATCTTAAATATTTCGGGCTAACAAGGCGCGGGTTGAAATTTCCGGACAAGCCTAACGTGTACTGTACCAAATCAATGCGCACTACAAATGTCATTCAAAACTTTGAATTCATGTTATGTTCAATTAAAATATTTCGCTACGTGTATAATGCATGCAACCTACTACTCAAATGAACGTTTTAGTGCATTCCAAACGTATATACTACCGCTTCAATATGAACTAAATTTGAATAAGATCTACAGTAATGATTGTTGTGAAGTCAAAGCATTTGAATTCGTTTCTCTGTTTTAATAAGATCTACAATCATCATTATTGTCAAGTTAAACCATCGTTTGTGTATTATCTTCACAGCACACCACATGATCAGTATCGAGTTACATATGAACTATGTGTACTATATGAACTCGAACTAGATTTTTTGAATCCACTTTATTTTGATTTCAAATCACATTACATTTCTAGCTCTAGCTAGATCTTCATAATCTAAACCATGTCTCATATGTATAATGTGTTTATCACATTATGTATGGTGCCCCGCCCCCTACGCCTACAAGTATTTAGATGTGAGTTGCAAACACCACACATTACCACAAATTCAAATAAAATGTGAGAATGTTCGATATATAGTATTGTTTAGATTGCTCGATATTTAGTTGTAAGCTGCAAACGCCGCACATTATCACAAATTCAAATAAAATGTGAGATTGTTTGATGTATAGTATGGTTTAGATTGTTCGGCATTTAGCTGTGAGTTGCAAACGCCATGCATTATCACATTATGGTATAACATGTGCACAACACGTGTATCACCGCTATATTCATGCATGCAATGTTTAAAACACTATGATCTCCTATTCAAATATATGAATCCGCTTTCATATCAAATTATGATCTTTGTTAGTCTCTTACACCCACACAGTCCTCTAACCTTTGTAGCTACCACTAACTTTCTCTCGTGCATGCACACGCCCTCCTCGCCCTCCCCCTCCCTCGGCATTCTATCCACCGGGCACATTCATTTTTTCTTTAGGTCGTTCTCCCAGAGTCTCCACAACTCCTTTCCGACACACACCGATCGATAAACCTCTCCAGCGATGCCTGCCTACAGCATACACACACAGCTTCAATCTCCTCCTTTATGTGTCCTTGCCTCGTGTCTCTCATATGGTCAGACACACGTGTAAACTCTCACCCCTCTTTTCATCGATCTCACAACCGCACACTCCTCCCCCTATCCAGCTAGTAGTTGGGCCTCTCGCACCACCTCCTAGCTCCATTCTCTCTGTCTATCCGTCTCGCTGGGCCTTATTTGCCTCTAACAAATGGACGTACACCGACCGATCTCTCGCTATACATATAGCCAGCTAGGTCCTTATAACTCGTTTTTACCCACACATCGATCGATCTACCTCATTAGTTGTGTCTCTCCCTTCCTCCGACAAACAACAATTGATCTACCGATCTAGTTAGGTTTGCTTACCAAACACATGGTTCCCCTTCATCATCCATGGATGCGTCCCGACAGATCTATCACGCACAGGCACACACAGAAACACATCCCCACTCTTATTGATAACATTGCAGTTCCACCCTCAGTTTGTCTAGTAGGCCTCTCCCAACATCTCCGAGAAGCAACTCCATCACCCATCCAGCACTCTACCCCTCTCCCTCCCTCTCCCTCCCTCTCTCTCTCTCTCTCTCTCTCTCTGTCCCATCATATTTCCCGTCCTTCAGTTATGTATGGATGTCGACCGATCTCCCTCATGACATAGCTGGGTCTCTCCTTCTCAACACATATACGAGTCGTTCTACCTCTATAGTTAGGCCTCTGCCTACCCCTCCCCCACCCCCTCCCCCCACACACACCGATACATCAAGCGCTCTAGTCATGTCTCCCTGCCACACACAAACTTGACATGTGCCCTCTAACGTTCCGGTAGGCCAGTCGCCCTATATCTTTGACTTGCACACACACACACACAATTTCGATGGCTCTCTTCATCGATCTCGCACCCACCCTACTTGATCCTCTCTTCGACTCTATCGATAGCTATGACCCCTCCCTCTCTTCTCGTGGATTGCCCGACCCTCTATGTATGATATGGATAGGCCTCCATTTCACACACATTGCATGCAAAATTTTGTTTGAGATGTCATCGACACATATTCCCACAAATAATTCACGAAATCAACCCCCACCCCACCCCCACCCCCACCACAAAACAAAAAACACTCACGAACGCGGTTTGTATCTCTCACACACACCCACGTAGGTGGGGGACGTGCACGAAGAGAAGAGGTGCATGCACGGCGCACGTACTCCCGTCTCTTTCCCAACCACACCCGCGCGGGTACACGGTGGAGCTCATTTCTGTACGAAAAAGGCAGCCCACGTGGTAATTTGGCACGTGTACTGGTTGTCCACTTGGTGGAGGGAGGATCGTCTACCACGGGTGAACAAACAAATTGCGACTTGACGCGTTATGTTAAATTAAAAAAAGAGGCAAACCATGTGGGGCCTACCTTAGAGGCAAGGCTCTATACACTGGAGTACTTTTGATGTGTCCCGTCAACTCGCAGAACGAGGAGAAGCTTGCTTAGTACGCCGTCTCCCCCGCCCACGGGCGCGGTGGCTCGCAGGATGAGGTGAAGCTTGCTCCTCCCTCGCCCATGCGCGCGGTGGCTCGCAGGACGAGGAGAAAAATTTACTACTCCCTCCGTTTACTCCTCGTCCCTACTACCTTGGTTATAGAGATTATATCATATTGTTTGGAATATATATGTCCTTTAGTAGATTTCAATATGAACTACTAGTACATACTCCAAACACTGATGTATATAGACGTATTTTAGAGTGTACATTCACTCATTTTGCTCCGTATGTAGTAGCACTCTCCCTCGCCCCTCGACCCTCGCCCACGTGGTGGACGTGCAGCAATTCATTCGGTCTCATATAGCCAGAACGATATATACTGCACTACCATTATTGCTCGACTTCCCGAAGAGGCGAAGAGCCAATCGCAAGGTTAATATTTTGGAGATGCCAAGCGCAAGGTTATAGGAGAACGAGTAGTAGGTGCCGCGTCATTTATAAATAATTTTTTTTCTTCAGTGGCACGTACGCAATATGATAGGTTCATATGGAGAGAAAAGGAAACCGCTCCACTATATACATAGTCAGGACGGGCCAGCCTACACGGTTGCTTGCTGGGGTTGCTCTCTTCACACTCTCTCGCACAAAACGACTGTGGCCACATCTCTAACATCCCGGCGGATCACGTCCGCTTGGGGAAGGGGTGGATGCTTAGTGTAGATGCGGTGTCCGTCGCCGACGGCGAAAACCCACTGTCGGCACGTCCCGATCAGGGGTCCCCGCCGTTCTCTCTCACAAAGCCGGTGAGGTTGCCTTCGTCCCTTGCTCACTGCCGCGACGTGGGCAGTTGCCGCCTCCCGCCGCCCTCCTCAAGGTCGAGCTACGTCCCTCAGGTACAACTCCCTTTACAGCCGGCTTGCACCACTGCTCCAGCTGCCCACATCACTCCCTGTGGATATTTCTCTACTTCTTTGCCCCGCACATACCTGATACCTCTACTGGCTTCTACGTACTGTATTTGTGATGAGTTTATGTCTCATCAACTAGTCCTAGTAATCTTATTCTAATCACGCTTCTTCAATTTCTTTGCCACAGGGATGCTCATCTCGATTTTGGTGAAACTGCACAAAATGATCCGATGGTCAAAAGGTTGCAAACTTCATTTATTAGGAAGCTCGAACGTTGCCAGCAAATTGAAGCCTGGTCAGGGTTCACGGTTCAAGGGCTAGGGACTGCATGGATCGTTTTTTTCTTTAGCTGCCTCTGTTCCAAAATAAGTGTCAACTTTAGTAGTAGTACAACTTTGTACTAAAGTTTGCACAAAGTTGAGACACTTATTTTGGAACGGAGGGAGTACATATTTGCTATGATCTGTCAATCATTGAGATGCAATAGCATGCATGTTAGTCTCCTTTGTATTTGATGAAATGTTGCAACGGGCAACCTTGGACGCAAGATACATGTAACAGGAGCTGGAAGCTTCATAGCATTGTACAAATTTATCTCGCTGATAAATTACAGTACGTACTAGTACTATACTAGTACTTCCTCCGTTCCTAAATATAAGTCTTTGTAGAGATTTCACCATTAACCACATGCGGATGTATATAGATGCATTTTAAGTGTAGATTCATTCATTTTGTTCCGTATGTAGTTCACCTAGTGGAATCTCTACAAAGACTTATCTACTAGTAATAGCTAGCCCCCACTACTAGGAATTCTCTATCCTCTCCTTGAGCCACATCATCAAAATTGACGTAGCCGTTAGATGAAGTAAATCAGTCATAATAGCCGTCTGATCTAGACGTTGAGAGGCTCAGCACTAAGCCACATGCAAGCATGCAGAAATACCGTGGCACATGCATGTGAGTGGGTTTTAAATCACATCAACATGTCTGCATGCAAGCATGCACCGGTAGCATGCATGTAAGTGAGCTTTTAAGTCCCATTAACATGTCAAAAAGAAAAATATAATCCCATTATGCAGTAGGAGTTGGCTGATCTTTTTTCCTTATGTGGGATGATCTAAATGATGATGGGAGTTTATTTAGTTTGGCTACCACATTTGTCATGCGGTTATAGATTTTTTTTAGTTCTATGAAATCGATAATTTTGCGCAGAGAGATATACCGCTGTTCCGCGGCAACGAGCGGGGACTCATCTAGTAATATTTAGGAACGGAGGGAGTACTATGTAAAGAGTTAGGTGTCGCACGGTGATAGTGTGAGGTGGGCCATGTAATCACTGAGCCTGCGTGTTTTCACTGCTCTTGCACTCCTCCGCTGTAAGAATGGAGAAAATTGTAATCTACTACCTCCTTTCGCCGAAAGCGTGGGACATCTAGTAGTCCTACCACCTCAGTAATAAAGACCAATGAGCCGTCAAATCACATAGACCCAGCAGTAAGTTGGACGGACGAAGCAACCATCACTCTTGCGCCAGTGAGAGGTCGCGTCCGCTCTGCCCGGGCATGAATGCGGCACCGATTCTTTGGAGCGGCGCTGACCGTTTCGGGCGGGAAGCGCACGCGGGCGGTGGAGGGGCTTTGGGTGGGCCAGGCTGGTCAGGAGCGGGTGTGGCAGCTGTCGGCATGTCCCTACCGGATACGCCCGGAAATGAGAGGATGCATCGACTCTCGCGGCTAAAATCGTACACTACACACCATATCTCTGTAGGAGTAGGTCGATCTGTCGCACTCTCTAACACACACATGATGTTAAACACACACACGCACACGCATGCACCTTGGTCCCGTTGCACCTTCTAACGTGACTTATTACACCTAGACGGAGGGAGTAGTAAGTATACGAGATACGGTGGCACACTGACTTAAGTCGAATACAAGTGCCCAAAATTTGTGTGCATGTTATAATAAGGATTCACTTAAAATAGTACGTGAGCGAACAGAGGGATCAATTGGACAGTGTTCCCGAGCAGTAGCGAGATGTGTGAGGTAGTAAGATACACCGCTGGCGCTTTTAATTTTTCTTATTAATTTGTTTGTTTCACCCTCTGACTGGTGGGACCCAACGTACTACGTGGAGAGAGGTAAGGTGACTAAGGCTGCATTATTTCTGCACCACTGTGGATAGTCTTACCACCAAAGCCACATGACACGATTATGATTGAAATCCTAATGACTCCCACACACACACACAAAAACACGGCATGCCTGTCACACGAATGCAGGAATGTATAAAAGGTTATTTTCCTCTCGTTGAACATAACGGGAGGGTTGTGTAGCTGGTTAGCCTGTTCGCTCATCAAACTTGAGGTCTCGGGTTCGATAACTACACTTGAGCATAATTTTTGCCAGGAGGATTCTTTGACTGGTCAAAATGTTTTCTAGGGTTTGCACGCTTCACACTCTCTCCAGTATATATATACACGCTGGAGCCTCAGCGCTTGTAGTTGCTCTCTTCACACTCTCTCGCCCTCTCCCGCTGGATCCTCAGCGCTTGTAGTTGCTCTCTTCACACTCTCTCGCCCTCTCTAGATCTAAACAAGACTTCGTTGGCCTCTCTCTCCCCTCACTGTTGCTCAAAGAGCCAGCAGGATCCGTCCACCAGGAAGGGAAGGAGGCTTAATGCTGTCGCCGTCGGCGATGGAGGGAATCCACTACCGGCGCTGTTGTTCACTTTCCACCCAGCGGCGGCGCGGGAGGGCCTCCGACCCTTCTTCTTCGCCTTTGTCCCGTTGCCCACCGAACCACGCCCCAAGAACCTTAAGGTATATTTTACTTACTCCACATGCATTGCTCTAGCTGCATGTATACCGTGAATCTAGGACGTGGTTCAAAGAGGAAAGGAGTGGGGGAAAGTAGTGGGAAAAGTTGTATATAGCATGAATCTAGGACGTGGTTCAAAGAGGAAATGAAGGGGGAAAGTTGTATAGCATGAATCTAGGACGTGGTTCAAAGAGGAAAGGAATGGGGGAAAGTAGTGGGGAAAGTTGTATCGCATAAATCTAGGACGTGGTTCAAAGAGGAAAGGAAGGGGCGAAAGTACTAGTTCAAAAAGGAAAGGAAGGGACAAGGCTGTAGAGTTTGAGCAGGACTAGATTTGCTGCGCTCACATAGGGAAAGGTGTCTAAAGATAACAAAACTGGGACCAACACAAATATGCTCCTTGGTTGTTTGTTCTTTGTTGCAACAGACTGTGCATGACCACAGTACATCGGTAGATGCACATGGTGCTGGTGCGTCCACTGTCCCGTGCAACTCATTAGCTGTTGTTAATCTATGGCCCTGTTTGGTTAAAAACTCCCTAGTCCCTACCTGCTTGGTTCCAGGGACTAAACATGGACTAGAGGTTATTAAATGACATGATAAAAGACCATGTTACCCCTAGTAATGAACTAATAGAAACAAGGTGCGATGCGTGGCAGGGGCAACTGTTGGAAAAAGTCCCAAAAAGACTCCCTCGGGGTCTTCTTTCTTTAGTCCCAAATGCCCACTTTTAGTCCCGAAAAGTCCCTCCTGTTTGGTTTAGATGTGACTGACACGGAGTTTTTTTAGTCCCTACACCAAAATGTCCCTGTAAACAAACACCCTCTAATAATGCCGCTGGAAAATTGATGCAATGCCACAGTTAAAAGCAAATTACATGTTTAACGAATTTTATTGTTAATATAATCTCTATGTTAATATTAATCAATGCCACCGTTTGAGAAATGCTACTGTCTTGCTTTCTTTCCCATTTAGATAAGGTAGATGCTTCTTTTTGTTGGCTTCTGTGTCATCCACCGTTATTGACCACTAATTGTTTCCTTTGCACCTCTGTGTAAACAGGGTTATCTACTTCACCTCGTTGCCATTGTGACCTTTTGTTGCACTGCACAAAACACTTTTGTTTTAAGAGTGTTTTGTGCAGTTCAACCAAAATGTCACACCGACAACGTTGCTTGATTGCTTGATCTTAGTGGAACTGCACAAGAGGAGATCTTACTTCCTATCCGTTAAGGCGAATTTGGTTCAGATCTTCTTCTTGTGAGTTGTTTGAATTCCGCATCATGAGAGGTCAGTACTAGCCTTCTTTCACATGATTCTGCAGTGTGCTTTCATATGTTGTGCTACTTGTACGATAATGTTGCTTGATTTTAGTGAACTGCACAAATGGAGACAAGACTTCCAATCTGTATGTGCACCGTAATATCCCATTGAGGTAAGATAAGGATATTTCACAACTGCTGGCCTGTATTTTGCCACTTTCATCAGAAAATTAAGTTTAGTACTATACTTGTGCTCCCTAATTGACATGCCAAATCTTACATTGAAGGCGAAGCTTGTCTGTTATTGAACCAAGTGATGAAGGGGAAGAACAAGCGGAAGAAAAACAAAAATCAACTCCCGGTGCTGTAATGAAGCACTGGAACTGTGATGACACAAGTAATGATATAGTTTTGCATCTTAATTTATTGCTATGGCTGCAACGAGCAATTGTTTTGCCACTGATTTGATGCCATACGTAATTATCTCTACTTGTGCAAACAGGGATCTTCTTTGAAGATACCATATATTTTAGTGGAACTGCACAAAAAGATGTTGGAAACATTAAACTAATCGAGGAGTATATAGTAAGCATGGCCACCATAGTAGATAGCAACAGATGGTTCCGGAGAAGTGCTTCATCTGTATGCTCTACACAATCAGCCTCCTGACAAAGGTTGGTACTCGCCCACTAATTCATCCATATGATTGAGCTTTGTCATCTCTATTAGCATTGTGCTACTGTTTAGATACTGTCATGAAAAAGTGGTATTGTCCTTGAGAAGTGCTTCATCTGTGCTGTTTTAAATATTTCCTTTCCTTTTTTCGAGCAAATAGGGATGCTAGCATTTAGTTGTCCTCTTGTCTTTGCAAAATAGGATCATCTTCCTCTGAACAAGAATATGGAGTACGTGAAGTGACTAGTTCCGATTATGCCAGGATGAAGAAGCACTGTCTATCTTCTCATCAGAAGGAGCAGTTGAAGGATGGTTACATTACTCCCCACAAGGCCAAACTAACTTCAGCTCAGAAGGATTGACAAATCTCCATTTTTTTGCTGTGATGCGTGAGTACAATGTTGTTCTAGGATTCTCATCAGAAGGAGCAATTGATGGATGTCTACATTACTCCCCACAAGACCAAACTAACTTCAGCTCAGAAGGACTGACAAATCTCCATTTTTTTGCTGTGATGCACGAGTACAATGTTGTTCTAGGATTCTTTCTGGTGAGTTCCATTTTTCTAAAAGTGTGCTCTACATGGACCATGTAGGTGCCTATTTAAACTGTCAATTCATAGTACATTTTGCGTTATACTAATCACTTTTTTTGTATTTGTGCAAACAGGGGTGATCGGCTTGATTTCCTTGGGAACTGCACAAAATGTTCATGAATACATTGAATCATTCATTTCCACCACAAGAAAGGAGGTGCCGATAAGTTCAAGGCGTTGCAACATATAAGGGTGAAATCATACAAGCTACGCATGAATTTGGTTGATTTTGGTGGAACTGCACAAAAAGAACAGTTGGTTTATTTAGCACGAGGTGCCATGTCAATGTCCGAACTGAGGCATTTGATATTTTGGAATGGGACAACCTTGTCAAATTTTTCTCATTGATTTTAAGACATGCGTTTGATATTTTCGAATGGGACGCCCTTGCTGTCAGCAGCGTCGATCAATTTTTTCTTTATTCTTTAGTTGTGAAGTAAATATTGCCTCTAACATGTGAGTCACTGAGATGCATAATCATCGATTGTTTTGAATGTTCTCTATGAATTGCCAGCCCTGTGTGTTTGATTGCAATGTACAGAAACGCTAAAAAGATGCTCAAACTCTTTGCACTCCTTCTGTTCCTTTTTACTTCGCACATTGTGAAAGTGCATACTTTTTTGTATAAGATTGGTCAAAGTAGAGATACTTTGACTGCAGACAAAACTTGTATAGAAAGGACCAGAGGGAGTACATGTGAAACTGCTGCAAACGAGGTGATCACCCTGGGGATAATGCTAGTACGTATTGTTTTGCATGTTCATCCAATGCCAGTGATACAAGAATTCGAACTAATTGAAATAAATTCATTCATACACGGTCGTATTTCATATAAACATGCCGGATTTAATTACATTTCATACATTCTTCAACTAAAAAGGGGTGTTTGTGGCCACATGCATCTCCCAGATGCAGAGGCCGGGGGTCATCCTCCTTTTCTAAAAAAACTAAAAAGGGGTGCACTTGAGGTATAATTAATTAACCGAAGCTACCCACCTGTGTCCCGCTAAGCCGAACAGAAGCTTCAGGGACTTAACTGCAGGTGTAGTTGCGTAACTGACATGTGGCTTGTTGGGCCCACGTGTCAGTCAGCCAACTGCACCAGCAGTTAAGTAGAAGCAGCGTTCTTCTCCAGCGCAGCTCTCCGACTCCATGTCGCCACCAAGAAGCAAACCGGCCGTCAATGGTCAACCCGCCTAGCTTGGCTTCAACCGGAGGGTAGCTGCGGTGGCCTTACTTGGACCCGAGCGGCGGCGACCTACCGTGTTCTACTCTTCCTCGTTTTCTGTGTGGCGCAGCCTCGTTGGCAGCGGGGCGGGGCCTCGACGGAGCCGGCGATGCCTCTATCTCGTTGCCGGCGGGCGGCGCCTCAGCGGAGCGGTGGAAATCCACCCCACGTTGCCGACACGGTGGGGCCTCGGCTGAGCCGGCGATGTCCTCTGCCTCATTGTTGGCGGGGCGGGGCCTCGGCGGAGCTGGCGGTGTCCTCTGCCTCGTTGTTGGCGCCGCGGGGCGTCGTTGACGCCAACGGAGCGGGGACTCGTCAGAGCCGGCATTGCCCGCTTCATCGCCCTCTTTGCTAGCCTCTTTGTAGGCGACCGCAGCCTCCACCACCCGCATGTGGTACCGCCAGCGCTCGAGGCGGCCCTTGCGGGCGGAGCAGTACGAGTCGAGCAGCGCCTCCTGCTCCGCCCGCTCCGTGGTGATCTGCTCCTCTACCTACAGGTGCTCCTGGAGGAGATGGTGGTTGTAGGCGGCGTCGGCCTGCGCCTCCCGGAACTGCTCCTCACGCATCTGCCTCACCCTGTCCATATATTGGGCACAAGCCTCGTCGATGGTCAAGGTGCAATGCACCGGCGAGGATGGCGCAGAGGAGGGGGTTGGCGCCGGATCGTCGACTACCATGTTCTCCATTGGGACGTCGTCGTCCTCCGGCTGCCTGCTGGCCAGCCGGTCAGCAGCAATGGCTGCTATCTCCGTGTGGTCCGTCGTCCGCCCGTCCCGAAGAGCGATGGAGCGCGAGGAAGCCATGGTGGGCAGTAGTGGTGTGGACAGGAGAAAGTCAATGGATGCGGATGACTGCGGCTATGGCCGGCGCAGCAGTTTATATAGCAATGGTGGGCGGGCGGAGGGACGGACGTGTGACGCCAGAGTAGCCGCCTCGGTGACCGCGTATCATTAATGTGTGCGGCAGATGGACGGACGGACGGCACTTGTGTTGTTTGAAGGCGAAGCAATCGCCTGCACCGGGAAGCGGGGCGGCCGGCGCTGACTGTTTCGGGCGGAAAGCGCGCCCGGGCGAGGAGATCACTTTACTTGGATAGGATGACAATGGGAACCCACTAGGTCCATAGCCTCACGTACGCAAGTGCCTCCTTATTATATATATATATATATATATATATATATATATAACTATAATTTATTTTGCTTCCTCCTGGTTTCCTGACATCACGGTCCCACACCATTGTCTACCTATGTACTCCCTCCTTTCCGGTTTATAGGGATTATCTCAAAATTTTAGTTTTTCCATTTTATAAGGCTCAATTTGGTTGTTTTCCATCACATGTTCAGATTCCAAGGTGCATTAAATCATTGCATGCAAGTATTAAGATAAAATTGACCAATGCATGTACTTTATGCATGCATTCCAATTAATGCATTGATAAACATAATTTTTTGAGGATAACAAGAGCATTAATTAGGTGCTTTTGCAAAACTAGAAAAAGTATTCCACCACTCGCCATCTACCTTGATTGGTGAGATTTTTGAATTGAGCATTATAAACCGGAAAGGAGGGAGTAGTCAATAAAGGAGAGAATTGCACAAGAAGCGGCCGACAGCTGGGACCAAGCAGCTCGAGCAGTATTTGTGTTTTTGAGGTCTGAGCACTGCAGAGTTTTTTGATGTTTACCCCAGATATTAATTTTTCTCCTCTGAACAACAACGAAAACATCGCTACAGGTATTAATTGGGCGGGCTATGGCCCGTCTAGCCCAGGCCAGATATCCAGCCCAGATATTAATTTTTTTCAAGCTGAAAATGGCTAGCCCAGCTATACTTTTTTTTAGGAATACCCAGGCAAGGTCAAGTTGTTATTCTCCGCCCCGCTCGGCTGCAAATCTTTCCTAGGAGGGATGCATTAGGCTTAACAAGAAAATGGGCTTTAAGAAATAATAAATGGGATGTAATTATAAAAACTAGGTAGTAACTATAAAAAAATGCACTAAATAGTGATTACTTTATAAAATATTATTTTTGGAATATTGAAAATTTTAGTTTCATTAATTGTTGCGAGTGGAATGTTTCGTTGGATTTTTACGCAATATAAATTTATATTGAAATTGTATTTAATCTGACTAAAATTTCGGGATAAAAATATTCGGATCCCATCAAAATGTGGGAAATTTTATTGAATTCTGTTTTGAACGGTTGGTTGAAATGGGCTGTACTTTTAACAAACTGTAAATGGGATGTAGTAAATTCCATTAGAATTCAAAAATGGGCTACACATTCTTACAAATCTCAAATGGGCTATAAGTTCTCTGCCACACACTTCTGGCCTTACTAAGTTGACGCATCCCCTAAAAAAACAGAGTTGATGGGTATGCAAGGCTTTGTCAACTTATAGTCAACACACGGTTCTAGAAGCAGTGGCCGTTGGATGTCCATCCAACGGATGTCGTGCTTCTTCTTAAATCTCGGATATTCTAGCTTCACCCGCCCAAAAAATGATTCATCCCCCTGACATCTGGGGCGCACCATTTCGGAAGCTGACCTGTGGGCCTACTAAGTTGACGTACCAAGGGCTTTGTCAACTTAGTCAATATAAACGATTCTAGCTGCAGTCGTACGATGTCCATCCAACGGCCGTCGTGCTTCTTCAACCTCTGGTCTTCTTGCTCCAGCCGCCCAAAGTAGCACCGGTCGTGCCGCCTGCTCCTGCCTCCCGTGGCCGGCTATGCTGCCGTGGAGGCCTCACCGCCCCCTACTACTCCCATCGCTGGCTAGGCCATCCCTCCACTCACCCGCGGACCTACACCCCATGTTATTCTGCGGCGACGGCAGCGCAGCTGAACCAGTGAACCCTCGTACTCCTCTCCACGTGTGCATCCACTGCCGCGTCTTCCCCGGCTCCGCATCATCCCATTCCTAGGCCTCGCCGTCGTCCACCGCCGTGGTACTCTCGGCACGGCGTGGTCAACATGGTCGAGGAACGACTTCCATCGGACGTGGACTGTACGTGGAGAGGCTGATAGTTGGGTCCATGGCAGCCGCAAGGAAGTGCCTCCTTATTACGCGCAAAATAATTATTCCTCCACCTGACAGCGGGGATCCACCGGACGGGCCACCATATTTCGTGAAAAAAATGATTCGCCCCCTGACTGCTGGGACCCACGAGCTACATCTTTGCATGCAAGGAAGTGCATCCAGAAAAAAAACGATTCGCCCCCCGTGACTGTTGGGACCCACCAGCTACATCTTCGCACGCAAGGAAGTGCGTCCGAATAAAAAACCAATTCACCCCCCGACTGCTGGGACCCACTAGCTACACCTTCGCATGCAAGGAAGTGCGTCCGGGCAAAAAAAAAACGATTCACCCCCCTACTGCTGGGACCCAGCAGCTACACCTTCGCACGCAAGGAAGTGCATCCGGGCAAAAAAAACAATTCACCCTCCCTGACTGCTGGGACCCAGCAGCTACACCTTCGCACACAAGGAAGTGCGTCCGGGCAAAAAAAACGATTCGCCCCCCTGACTGCTGGGACCCACCAGCTACTCTTTGCAGGCAAGGAAGTGCCTGACAGTCAGGACCCACCTGGTCGAAGCGTATGTAGCGTTGTCATCCTGGTCGTGAACATGTACGTACATACTGGTCGATGTAGAGGCGCGCACGTGTCGTAGTAGAGGCGCGCACGTAGCATGTACACGTACGTACAATGGCCAGGGTGCAAGAAAGAAAATACGGTCACGTATATGTACATACGGGCGGGGTCTCGAACGCCTAGTCGTGCATACCGCAAAACGGAGGAAACGGACCTCCTACGGTCGAAACGGGGGTCCTATTGATCGGGAGGGGTCTGGCGTACCGCAAAACAGAGGAAACAGACCTCCTATGGTCGAAACAGGGGTCCTGTTGATCGGGAGGGGTGTGGCGTACCGCAAAACGGACCTCCTACGGTCGAAACGGGGGTCATGTTGATCGGGAGGGGTGTGGCGTACCGCAAAACGGATGAAACGGACTTGTGTTGGAGCGCTACGGTCGAAACGGGAGGGGGGAGGGGTGTGGCGTACCGCAAAACGGGACTCCACGGGATACTGTTCATCTCCACCGTCGACCTCCTCCAGCCTCCACGGGCTACCGTCGACCTCCTCCAGCCTCCACGGGCTCCTGTTCATCCAGCCTCCACCGCGCGCTACTCCACCGGCTACTGTTCAGCCACCGCTCCACGGGCACCCCTCCATCGTCTACTGTTCATCCAACCCTCCACACCACGAGGTCCTGTTCAACCACCCCTCCACGGCCACCCCTCCACAGCCACCCCTCCACCGTCTACTGTTCATCCAGCCCTCCACAACACGGTTTCCTTTTCATCCAGAGGCAACGCCACCGCTCACAGTTCATCCAACCCCCCCCCCCCCGCAACACTCACTGTTCATCCAATCGATCGGCTTCAGTTAGCAGCAGTAGCGAAGGGATCGCTCCATCGGGTTCAGTTAACAGCCATCAATCGATCGCTCGGGTTCAGTAACGCGTAGCCTGCAGTGCAATCGCTCGGGTTCAGTTAGAGCTCAACGCCTCGCTCGGCTTCAGTTAGAGCCAACGCCTGGCACGCACACGCCCGTACGTACGAGAGAAACGCGCATCGCTCGGCCCCTGATCTCCCACCGTAACCGACAACTCCCCGAAATTTTCCTCCCCCTCGCTTCTACCACGGTTTTTTCGTCATGGACGGCCCAAAGAATGTCATGCGTCTGCATCTCCGACCTGCCCAGGACGAAAATCCCATTTTCTGTCATGATTTTTTGTCATAGAAGTAGGAGCCCACCACATCTATGATGATACCGGGTTTTGCCACAATTATCGTCATAGAAGTGTCATATGTATGACAGGAAAAAAAATTCGTCGGCCCAAAATGTCATGGATTTGTCTTTTTTGTAGTGATCAACTTTAGCTTTATCTACTTCAATGCCTCATTCGGAAAATTTATGACAAGGACTATTCCCTCATTCACCATAAAGTAGCACTTCTCCCAATTCAAGACAAGATTAGTCTCTTCACATCTCTGCAAAACTCTATCAAGATTTCTCAAATAGTCATCAAAAGAAGTTCCGTAAACAGAAAAATCATCCATGAAGACCTCAACAATTTTCTCAGAGATATCAAAGAATATATCAGTCATAAATCTTTAAAAAGTTGCAGGTGTATTACTTAAACCAAAAGGCATACATCTATCATCATAAGTTCCAAAAGGACAAGTAAAAGTAGTTTTCTCTTGATCTTCTTGTGACACAAGTATTTGAGAGAAACCAGAATATCGTTCTACGAAACAAAAGTGTGTATGCTTAGATAATATTTCTAAAATTTGATCAATGAAGGGCAAAGGATAATGATCTTTCCTAGTTTCTTTATTTAGTTTTATAAAATCAGTTACCATCCTATAGCCTATGACAACTCTTTATGAGATAAGTTCATTTTTATCATTAAGAACAATAGTAATGCCACCTTTCTTAGGGACACAATGAACAAGACTTACCCATCTACTATCAGCTATAGGATAAATTATACCTGCCTCCAGAAGCTTTAATATTTCTGTATGTACCACATCCTTCATTTTAGGATTCAAGCAACGTTGATGATCAACAACTGGTTTGGCATCTGGCTCCATATTGATGTTATGCTGGCACAAGGTAGGACTAATTCCCTTGAGATCATCAAGAGTATATCCAATTGCAGCACGATGTTTCTTTAAAGTTTTCAGTAATCTCTTTTTTTCATGCACTGAAAGGTTAGCACTAATAATAACAAGATATATCTTATTTTCATCTAGATAAGCATATTTCAAAGTATCTAGGGGTTTCTATATTTCTAACATGGGATCACCCTTAGGCAGAGGAGGATCTCCCAAAATTTGAACAAGTAAATTATTCTTAAGCATGGGAGCTCGCCTAAAGAATATTTCATCCATTTCATTTCTTTCGTTCATATGCATATCCTTTTCATCATCTAACAAATAACACTCTAAAGGATCGGTAGGAGGCACGACACTAGAAGCAAGACCAATAATATCATCTTTATTAGCTAAATCTTTATCATGAGGTTGTCTACTGAACTTAGAAAAATTAAATTCATAAGATACATCACCAAGCTTAACCTTAACTTTCTCTTTAATGCAATCAATTTCAGCATTGACATTATCCAGGAAGGGTCTACCAGATATAACGGGACAAAAATTATCTTGTTGTGATCCAAGTACTAGGAATCAGTAGGATATTTAATCTTACCACACAATACTTCAACCTCTCTAGCAATCCCAAGCGGTGCAATGGTATCCCTATTTGCAACCTTAATAGTAACATCAATCTCTTCTATCTTAGCAGGTGAAATACCATGCATGACATCTTGATAGAGAGAGAAAGAAATAGCACTTATACTAGCACACATATCACATAAACCATGATACCAATGATCTCCAATCTTAACAGAAACAATAGGTATGCCAACAACTTTCTTATTATTATCTAACATATCCCATCCATTTCTAACAGGTTGAGCAATTCTAGGAGCTTCAACACAAAAATAAATAAACACACCCATCAATAGTATCAACCAAGAGATCTTTAACCAATGAAATAGAATGTTCTACTTTAACTTGTTCAGAGGGTTTAAGAGCTTTAGTATTACTCTTATGAATAACAGTTGTAGCCTTAACATGCTCCTTAATCCTAACAGGGAAAGGAGGTTCCTCAATTTAAGTAGTAGGGACAACAGGATTAGCAGCGTAAGCAAGTGTTTCGCTTTTAGCAATAATTGATTCTTCAAAAAAATATTCCATACTTCTCCTAAGGAAGATCAACATGAGCAACAAAGGATTCAAAAAATGTAGTTACTATCTCAGAATCAAGTCCATATTTTGCACTAAGCTCATGAAAAACATTGGTTTCTAGAAAGGACTTAACACAATCAAATTCAAGATTTATACCTGACTCATTACCTTTGTCGATTTCCTAACCTTTAGAGTTGCGTTTAAATCCTTAAATAAGATCATATTTGAATATAATACTTCTTTTTGAGAAAGAACGAGCGGAAGAAGAATCAAGCATTGCTCTATCATTATGAGAAAGTCGAGCATTAAAGTAATGAACAATAGTATCTCTTGAAAGCTCACCATTGGGGCATCTGAGCATCATATCTTTAAGCCTCCCCCAAGCTTGAGCAAAAATTTCTCATTCGCGAGGCCAGAAAATATAAATATAAATCATGATGAACCAAGTGCATAGGATAAAATTTCTAGTGGTATTCTATCTTCAGTCGGTTCGAGTCCCATGTTTCAGGTTCATCCAATAGCCTATACCATGTCAATGCGCTTCCCTCCAAATATAAAGGGAATAATTTCCTCTTAACTCCATTCCCAATAAACCTGAAACTTAAATAGTCCACAAAGTTCATCCACATAGATTAAGTGCATATCAAGATGTATTGTTCCATCTCCTGCATAGGGATGGAATTTTCCATAATACCAAAAGGGTTTTCATACTAAATATTTTAGTAGGTTGAGGAGCGTCTCTTACCACTTCCACTCAAGGTGAAGATGCCCCGGACAATCCCCTCAGAGGATTATCTTCCATAGTGACAAGTGAAAATAAAATTCAACATGTAATATAAATGTTTTCATTACCAAATTCCAGTTACCAAAAGTGCTTCACTTTTGACAATGGCACCAGAGAGTCTTGATAACCCAAAAGTATAGGGGACCAATCGTAGTCCTTTCAATAAGTAAGAGTGTCGAACCCAACAAGGAGTAGAAGGAATCAGTAAGCGGTTTTTAGGAAGGTATTCTCTGCCAGTGTTGGAAAGTAACAGTAACAGATAGTTTGATAGCAAGATAATTTGTAGTAAGTAAGAAGTAACCAAAGTGACAAGGTCCAACAAGGTGGCCTGGTATTTTTATTGCAAAGGACAAGATGGAAGTACTTCTTATAATGAGCAAAGCATTCTCGAGGACACATTCGAATTTAGTTTAGTTAACCTCATGTTTAGCTGAGTCACATTCATTGCTTTGATAAGTTGTTATGTGGGTGGATTGGTGCTAGGGCGGTGTTCTTAATTTAACAAACAACGTACTTATGATTACCCCCTCTCGCAAGAATCCACAAGTATGAAAGAAGAATTAAGATAAATCTAACCATAGCATGAAACATATGGATCCAAATCAGCCCCTTACAGAATAGTGCATAAACTAGGGTTTAAAATTTTGTCTCTCTCGCAACCCATCATCTACTTACTAATCCCAAAATTCCTCCCCCTAGGCCCAAGCATGGTAATGTGTCATGTAGTCGATGTTTACAAAACACCACTAGAGGAAGAACAAGATACACATTGTCATAACATTAAACGAAACCAACTTCACATGATTACTTATAACAAGACTTCTCTCATGTCCTCGAGAACAAACAAAACTACTCACAAATTATATTCATGTTCATGATCATAGGGGATAAATATATGAATAACGATCTAAACATGTGATCTTCCACCAAATAAACCAACTAGCATCAACCACGGGATGTAATCAACACTACTAGCAACCCACATGTACCAATATGAGGTTTTGGGACAAATATTGAATACAAGAGATGAAGTAGGGTTTGGATATGAGTTGGTTCTGGTGAATATGTTGATGATGATGAGTCCTCCCACAATGAGAGGAATGATGGTGATGACGTTGGCTCCGATTTCCTCCTACCAGAGGGAAGTATCCTCGGCGGAATCGCTCCACTAGAGAGCAAATGTGTTCTTACCCGAGTCCTTCCTCGAGATGGCGACACGTCATCTCGAAAGTCTTTATTTATTTTTTCTAGGCAAAATAGCTTCATATAGGAGAGCATGGGCCCCGGAAGCTTGCTGGTGGCACCATAAGCTCATAGGGCGTGAGCGTGTGGCTCACTGGTGAATGCCCTCGTGTAGATTTTTTCTAGCATTTTTTATATATTTCAAAATAAATCTCCGTAAAATTTTTAGGTCATTTGTAGCTTTGAAGAATAGCTATCTCTACTGTAGCTCTTTTTAGGTCCAGAATTCCATCTACCCGCAATCTTCCTCTTGTGATAGAACTTGCATTAAGAGAGTTAAAACATTAGAATTGCATCTAAAAGAGAAATATAACTTTAAAACATGAAAATAATAGTAGGAAAACATGATGCAAAATGGATGTATCACTCTCACTCGTGGCGGGCTAGGAAACCGATGGGGGAGTGGTGGGAAAGGGTAGTGTGTTGGGATAACACCATTAATGGAAAAATTAGGAATGAAGGAAGCAAAAACGTCACACATGAGTATTCGTAAAACAATCGTGTACGATCATTCAGGCCATCACAAATGATTCATTTTCGTGAATCATTTGCCAATCAACGCGCACATCTCCAAAGCATCGACCTTGCCCATTACATATACATACCACACATGAGTATACTTTCTACTATTCGTGATGCCCTCATCGCACATGGTTCTTTCCAACCGTGTGCTTTAGAACCATATATGTGTCAGCATGCGGTCCACTTCTGATAGGCCACGAGGTGCCATGTGATATGTCTATAATTTTTTATTGTTCCATGCTATTATATTATCCAACTTGGATGTTTTATATGCATTATTATGATATTTTATACCATTTTTGGGGACTAACCGATTAACCTAGTGCCCAACGCTAGTTGCTGGTTTTGCCTTGTTTTTGTCTTATACAGAAAATCAATACCAAACGGAACGAATTTTTTTGACGGTTCTTCTTGGACAAAAAGACACCCATAAAGCTTCAGGAGGAGGCCAGAAGAGCCATGGGAGGGCCACAAGCTCACCAGGCGCGCCCTGGGGGCGCCCCCTCCAAGCTTGTGGGCCCCTCATAGCCCCTCTAACCCTAATCTCAGCTCCATAAATACTCAAATATTCCCCTTATAGTAGAGGTCACACGAAAAAGACTTTTCTACCGCTGCAAGCTTCTGTTCTCGTGAGATCCCATCTTGGGGCCTTTTCCGGTACTTTGTCGGAGGGGGATTCGATCACGGAGGGCTTCTACATCAACCTTGCTGCCCTTCCGATGATGTGTAAGTAGTTTACCACACACCTACGGGTCCATAGCTAGTAGCTAGATGGATTCGTCTCTCTCTTTGATCTTTAGTACAATGTTCTCCTCGATGTTCTTGGAGATCTATTCATTGTAATATTCTTTTGTTGTGCGTTTCTTCAGATCCGATGAATTGTGGATTTATGATCAGATTATCTATGAATATTATTTGAGTCTATTATGAACTCTTTTATGCATGATTAAGATAGGTTTGTATTTCTCTACGATCTATTTATTTGGTTTGGCCAACTAGATTAATTTATCTTGCAATGGGAGAGGTGCATTGTGATGGGTTCAATCTTGCGGTGTCCTCACCCAGTGACGGTAGGGGTAGCGAGGCACGTATTTGTATTATTGGCATTAAGGATAAAAAGATGGGGTTTATATCATATTGCTTTAGTTTATCCCTCTACATCATGTCATCTTGCTTAAGGCATTACTCCATTCTTGTTAACTTAATACACTAGATGCATGCTGGATTGCGGTCGATGCATGGAGTAATAGTAGTAGATGCAGGCAGGAGTCGGCCTACTTGTCACAGACGTGATGCCTATATTCATGATCGTTATTTTGCGATAGCCTATATCCATGATCATTGCCTTAGATATCGTCATAACTTTGCAATTTTCTATCAATTGCTCAACAGTAATTTGTTCACCCACCGTATGCGTTCTTTGGAGAGAGAAGCCTCTAGTGAAAACTATGGCCCCCGAGTAGATTTCTCATCATATACTTCTAGATCTATAAAATCAAAAATACAAAAATACATTTCTGCACTTTATTTTGCACTTTATTTATGTTTTATACCTATCTCTATCAGATCTCACTCTTGCTAGTGACCGTCAAGGGATTCACAACCCTCTTTCACGTTGTGTGCAAGTGTTTGTTAGTTTGTGCAGGTGCAACTATTTGAGACTTGGGTGTTCCTCCTACTGGATCGATACATTGGTTCTTAACTGAGGGAAATACTTATATCCACTTTGTTGAATCACCCTTTCCTCTTCAAGGGAAAAATCAACGCAAACTCAAGAAGTAGCAGGAAGAATTTCTGGCGCCGTTGCCGGGGAGGATATGCACCAAGCGTACCAAGTACCTGTCGTAAACTCTCATCTCTTGCACTTACATTATGCGTCGTTTGCCTCTCATTTTCATCTCCCCCACTTCTAAAACATTTTCAAAAAAATACAAAAACATTTGCCTTTTCGTTTGCCTTTATGTCTTTTTCTTGGTTTGTTTGCTTGTTCGCTTGGCATAATTGTGCATTTATTGAAAACTGAAAATAAAAATCTTATGGATCATCATCCACTTGCCAATCTTTTTAAAAGATACAATTATGATGAACCAATTGCTAGTGATTTTAGTGCACTAGATTATCTCTATGAAGTTCTGCTTGAAATTCATGTGTCTGAAAATTGTGATGAAGTGTTGAAAGAGGAAATTTATGAAGTGATTCACGATAGCTCCTTGAATGAAATACATGATTGCAATGGTTTTATTATAAATCCTATTAATGTCAATTGTGCTAGTAATATGCAAAACCCCTAGCTTGGGGATACTAATTTTGATACGTACACTAATTATTGCAATGATCATGATTGGGGTTATTTTTCTTCTGATCTTGAAAATTTATTTAAGCCTCATGATGAATATGTTTGCGATAATATTGAAAGTGGGTTTGGAAGATTGTAAAATCTAGATAATGATCCCACTTCTTTGGAGAATGATCAATCTTATGTTTTTTTATGAAAGTGGGTTTGGAGAGGTCATGATTTTATTTGATGATAACCCCACTATTTTGGAAGAGTGTCAACTTTGCATGCATGTGGATCATGTAGCGAATATGTCGTGTGATAGCTATATTGTTGAATTTTAATATGATCGTACTTGTAATTATTATGAGGGAAGGAAATATGGTTGTGAAAATTTTCGTGTTACCAAATTACCTCTCTTCATGTTGAGATTGTCAATGCTTTATTCTTCTGCCTTGCATATGCTAGTTTTTTCTTGTTTTGATAATTTGTTTGCTTATAAAATTCCTATGCATAGGGAGTATGTTAGACTTAAACGTGATTTTCACATGCTATATGATGCTCGCTTTGTGCTTCAATTCTTGTCTTACATGCGAGCATCATTACAATTATCAATGCCTAGCTAAAAGGCTTTAAAGAAAAGTGCTTGTTGGGAGACAACCCAATATTTTTATTTTCCATTTTTATGTGCTTATGCAATTATACTATTGTTATGATTGTGTTTAAGAGTTTTAATTAGTGTTTGTGCCTGGTAGAACCTTTAGGATGGTCTATGGTGATAGTTGATTTGATTTTGCTGAAAAATAGAAACTTTTTTGCTCATTGCTGAAATTTGTAAATCCACAGAAGAGTGATTTTGATCTGAATTTTTTACACAAGATTTATATACAAATTTCCTAGGTTTTCCTAATTTTTTAGAATTTTAAGAGTTACATAAGTATACGAAAGTTCCATATTACTATAAATTGTTCTATTTTTTAATAGATTCTGTTTTGTATGTGTTGTTTTCTTATTTTGATGAATCTGTGGCTAGTATCGGGGGGTATGAACCAGGGAGAAGTTGGAATACAGTAGATATAACACCAACATAAATTTAGAATGAGTTCACAATAGTACCTAAGTGGTGATTTGCTTTATTATACTAATGGAGCTTATGAGTTTTCTATTGTGTTTTGTGTTGTGAAGTTTTCAAGTTTTGGGTAAAGTTTTGATGGAGTACGGAATAAGGAGTGGCAAGAGACTAAGCTTGGGGATGCCCAAGGCACCCCAAGGTAATATTCAAAGACAACCAATCATCTAAGCTTGGGGATGCCCCGGGTGGCATCCCCTCTTTCGTCTTCAATCCATCGGTAAAATTACTTGAGGCTATATTTTTATTCACCACATGATATGTGTTTTGCTTGGAGCGTCTTGTATTATATGAGTCTTTGCTTTTTAGTTTTCCACAATCATCCTTGGTGTACACACCTTTTGAGAGGGACACACATTAATCGTGAATTTAATTGTAGCGACTAGACCTCAAATGGTCCTGTCTCTGTGCATCAGTGTCATCCCTGGATCGGTAACGCTGACACACACAGTACTTGAGGATTTATAATAGAGTTTCAATCACAAACTTATTACATAGAATGTCTCAAAAGAGAACTTATTACAATAATATGGCTTAAGGCCATCTAAAAACGATAACAACGGAAAGCTTGGAATATAAAGTGAGTCCATCAACTCCAACGGCATAGCTGAGTGAACGACAACCACCTATGGTACCTTACTCGTCGTCTGAAAATTCTGCAACATGATATGTTGCAGCTCGAAACGGGTCAGCATATGGAATATGCTGGCAAAGTAACACATAGAGTAATGAACAGATAAATGCTATCACTACATGCATATATGGCTAGTGGAAAGCTCTATGGTTACAGTTTTGCATAAAGCCAATTTTACCCTACAACAAAGGAATAAATTTTATTTTACTATCATGGTGGTTGTTAAACATTGAGAAGGTTCCTCCAACTCAATCCCAATTAATCATCATCAATTAACCCAACAAATTAATTTAGAGTGATGAGATCAAGATGATAATCCAAGAACCAGATACTCAAGATGTCCATAATCGGGGACACGGCTAACCATGATTAGTTTGTACACTCTGCAGAGGTTTGCACACTTTTGCCACAAGACTCGATCTCCTCCGTTGAATTTCTCGCACTACATGGTGTTTAAGAAACGGATGACCGAGACGCAGTCTTTCAGAAACATTAACTCTTTACTCTAGGTAGAAAGTACCACCTACTTTCCCCTACATCTGCTAGCCTACCACTGAAAGAGGTCATGTAACATACTCAACTATTCTAGAGCCAATAATAGCTTGTGGTTGCACACGGAAGTTTCTAGCATGAATAATCTTATGATCATTTTGAGCCTGGGTGGCAAACCGTAGGATGATCACACGGGTACTCCGGGATATCCTAGGGCAACACTGGATTTTCCAGGTGCCCGCAACCAATCCACGCAGATGTGTATTTAAGTAGCCACCTTAAGCTAACCATTAATTAACAATACTCACGTTTGTCATGGATACACTCACCCAATCCACGTCTACAAGCATAGCATAGCAATCCTAAGCATAACGTAGAAGTAACTCCCAAAGGTTTGATAATAAAAGGGCAATAGGTTCTACCTCATCATCTACTTCCCAAACCCACATATTAAATCAGATCCTAACCATGCAATATTTGAGGATTGGAATTAATGCATAAAAACATGGGTAATAAAGGGATATGATCAAAGTATTACTTGCCTTGCTAATGATCCGCAAAACCTAGAGACTCATAGTAGCACGCTTCACACTCCGGGAATTCTATCGCAAACAAACAATAACATACATAAGGACTCACCTAAAAGCACGACTAAAACTCAAATAAGAAAATCTAACCAAAAAGTTCAACTGAAGAACTCCGGTTTGCAAAAACAATCAAATCAAATGGAGCAACGAAACTCAAACTACGAAAGAAACAAGACCTGATTACTAATCTGGACTAAAGTCAAACTTTATAGTACCAAAATCTTGTTCAAGTTGGTTAAACAGAAAGAGGGCTTCGAAACGAAGATCTAGGTGCTTGTTTCATCTAAATCAGACAAACGAGTGAAAAATTATACTAGATCGAAGATTAGGGCAGAAATCGCGATCGGAAATAATTGCGGAAAAACCCTGGAAAATAAAACAAGACGAATAGACTAATGAACGAACGTTTGCTGTCTGCGACTAACTGACGAACAACGTTCGTTAAAACAAACGTACGGACGAATGTCCGCTAGTTAACTAAACCGAGAAAATGAACTGATCTGAAAAAAACTTGATCCAGGGTTTTCTCAAAAAAACGATCGGTTTTTCCGAGAAAAACTGGACGGCGGTGGGAGCTACCTCGGCGGGCGGGGCGGCGGCGGGCGACCGCGACGGGGTCGGCGGCGGCTCTGGCAGCGGTGGGCGGCGGCGCGGGCTAGCGGCGGTGGTGGCGGCGACTATGGTTTGCGGGGGCGGCGGCTTGTGCTGGCGGGGTGGCGGCCTCGGCCCCTTATAAAGGTCGGTCGAGCTAGTGTCCGGTCGGGCACGGCCCGATTAGGTCGGTTAGCTTATTTTTTATTTTTTTAAATAAACTAACGCACGGAAAAACAAATAAACGAAATACTAAAGGGAGTCCAAAAATTCTGAAATAAATTTTCACGGTCCTCTAATAATATTGCGGACAAAGTGAACATTTATTTGGGCCTCTAATGCAATTCTGAAAAATGCATTTTTTTTCCTAATTCACATAAATTAGCGGTAAAAGTCCAAATAAAATTCTTATTTGATTTTAACAGTTTTCCTCCAATATTTCTTTTATTTTGGAGAAGTCATTTTATCTCTTCTCTATTATTTTAACATTGGAAATATTCGGAGAGAAAATGATTAAAACCAAATGATCCTCTTCTCAAATATTTGAGAAAACTCAAACATGAAAATACGAAATCCCCAACTCTCTCCTTGGGTCCTTGAGTTGCGTAGAATTTCTAGGATTAACCAAAATGCAATAAAATATGATACGCAAAGATGATCTATGCATAACATTCCAAATTGAAAATTTGGGATGTTACAAACCTACCCCCCTTAAGATGAATCTTGCCCTCGAGATTCGTGTTGGCTAGAAAAGAGGTGTGGATGGTCCTTCCGTAGGTCTTCCTCTCGTTCCCAGGTGGCTTCCTCCTCGGTATGTGGCTCCACTAAACTTTGCAAAACTTGATAAATTGCTGCATGTGACTCGGCTGGCAAACTCGAGAATCTTCACTAGTTTCTCCTCGTAGGTCAAATCACTATCCAGCTGAATCGCTTCCAGTGGCACTGTATCTCTCAGAGGAATATTGGCCATCTTTGCGAGGCACTTCTTTATCTGTGATACGTGAAACACATCATGAACTCCTGACAATCCTTCAGGCAATTCCAGCTTGTAAGCAACTTCTCCCATATGTTCCAAAACTTTGTATGGTCCCACAAAACATGGTGCTAACTTTCCCTTAACTCCAAAACTCTTAACTCCTTGAAGTGGGGATACACGAAGATATACTCTGTCTCCAACTTTGTAAACTGTCTCCTTGTGTTTAGAATCCGCATAACTCTTCTGCTTGGACTGGTCTACTTTGAGTCTGTCACGAATCAATTTAACCTTCTCTTCAGACTCCTTAATTAAATCTGGTCCAAACAACTGACGGTCTCCAACTTTGTCCCATAATAATGGTGTCCTGCACCTCCTTCCGTACAATGCTTCGAAAGGGGCCATCTTCAAACTAGTTTGACAACTGTTGTTATAAGAGAATTCTGCATACGGCAAATTGTCATCCCAACTAGATCCATAATCTAGCGCACAAACTCTCAACATGTCCTCCAGAATCTGATTGACTCTCTCGATCTGTCCATCTGTCTGTGGATTGATACGTCTCCAATGTATCTACTTTTCCAAACACTTTTGCCCTTGTTTTGGACTCTAACTTGCATGATTTGAATGAAACTAACCCGGACTGACGTTGTTTTCAGCAGAACTACCATGATGTTGTTTTATGTGTAGACAAGAAAAGTTCTCAGAATGACCTGCAAATCCACAGAGGCCCTTTTTGGAATTAATAAGAATTTCTGGGCAAAAGAAATATACCAGGGGGCCCAGGGTCTGTCCACGAGACAGGGGGCGCCCGCCCTATAGGGTGCGCCCCCTATCTCGTGGGCCCCCTGGACCTCCACCAACCTCAATTCCAACTCAATATCTTCCGTCTCGGGGAGAAAAAAATCAGGGAGAAAGTTTCATCACGTTTTACAACACTGAGCCGGCGCCAAGCCCTAATCTCTCTCGAGAGGGCTGATCTGGAGTCCGTTCGGGGCTCCGGAGAGGGGGATTCGTCGCCGTCGTCATCATCAACCATCCTCCATCACCAATTTCATGATGATCACCGCCGTGCGTGAGTAATTCCATCGCAGGCTTGCTGGACGGTGATGGGTTGGATGAGATTTATCATGTAATGAAGTTAGTTTTGTTAGGGTTTGATCCCTAGTATCCACTATGTTCTGAGATTGATGTTGCTATGAATTTGCTATGCTTAATGCTTGTCACTAGGGCCCGAGTACCATGATTTCATATCTGAACCTATTATGTTTTCATCAATATATGTGTGTTCTTGATCCTATCTTGCAAGTCTATAGTCACCTATTATGTGTTATGATCCGACAACCCCGAAGTGACAATAATCGGGATACTTCTCGGTGATGACCGTAGTTTGAGGAGTTCATTATTCACCATATGTTAATGCTTTGGTCCGGTTCTCTATTAAAAGGAGGCCTTAACATCCCTTAGTTTCCGCTAGGACCCCGCTGCCACGGGAGGGTAGGACAAAAGATGTCATGCAAGTTCTTTTCCATAAGCACGTATGACTATTTACGGAATACATGCCTACATTACATTGATGAACTGGAGCTAGTTCTATATCACCCTATGTTATAACTATTGCATGAGGAATAGCATCCGGCATAATTATCCATCACTGATCCATTGCCTACGAGCTTTTCATATATTGTTCTTCGCTTATTTACTTTTCCGTTGCTATTGTTACAACTACCACAAAACCCCCAAAACATTTATCTTTACTGTTGCTACTGTTACCATTACTATCATATTACTTTGCTACTAAATACCTTGCTGCAGATACTAAGTTATCCAGTTGTGGTTGAATTGACAACTCAACTCCTAATACTCAAGAATATTCTTTGGCTCCCCTTGTGTCGAATCAATAAATTTGGGTTGAATACTCTACCCTCGAAAGCTATTGCGATCCCCTATACTTGTGGGTTATAAAGACTAATTTTTGGCGCTGTTGCCGGGGAACATAGCTCTATTCTCTGAGTCACTTGGGATTTATATCTGTTGATCACTATGTAGAACTTGAAAGACGCTAAGACCAAAATTTTGCCCTCAACTACGAGGGGAGGTAAGGAACTGCCATCTAGCTCTGCACTAGATTCTCTTTCCGTTATTAGTAGGCTTGCGACACCTAAACCTGCTACTGCTATGAATTCTGATATGTCGCATGTTATCGATGATGCCACTTCTACTTTGCATGATACTTATGATGAAACTACTTCTGTGTGTGATACTACTTTGCCATTAGGTGAATTTCTAGATGAACAGCTTGCTAGAGTTAGGGGGAATGAAAATATTGAAGAACCTATTATTGATGATAGTGATGATGAACGTTCCCCCAATGATTATGTTTTACCTGTTGTTCCTAAGGGTTATGTTATGCATGAAGCAGCTGCTAGGGAAATTCTTGCTTGCAATGATAGAAATGATCTTAAGAAATTATTAGCTAAATGGAAGCAGCAGTCTCTTAATGCTAGAATGAAACCCGATCCTACTTTTGCTACTTCACCTATCTGTGTTAATGATAAGGATTATGAATTCTCTGTTGATCCTGATATTATTACTTTAGTTGAATCTGATCCTTTTTATGGCCTTCAATCTGAAACTGTTGTGGCACATCTTACCAAGTTGAATGATATAGCCACCCTGTTTACTCATGATGAGAAGTCTCGCTATTAATATATCCTTAAGATATTCCCATTCTCATTAAAGGGTGATGCTAAGACTTGGTATAATTCTCTTGCTCCTGGTTGTGTGCGTAGTCCCTAGGATATGATTTATTACTTCTCTGCTAAATATTTCTCTGCTCATAAGAAAGAAGCTGCCTTGCGGGGAATATATAATTTTGTGCAAATCAAAGAAGAGAGTCTCCCACAAGCTTGGGGGAGGCTTCTTCGGCTACTTAATGCTTTGCCTGATCATCCTCTTAAGAAAAATGAAATACTTGATATCTTTTATAATGGACTAACCGATGCTTCCAAGGACCACTTGGATAGTTATGCTGGTTGTGTTTTCAGGGAAAGAATAGTTGACGAAGATGAAATATTATTGAATAATATGTTGACTAATGAAAATAATTGGACTCTTCCTGGGCCAGTTCCTGAAGTAATTCCTGAACCAATTGAGCCAACTCCTGAGTCTGTTCCTAAACCCACTCCGAAGAAGATAGGTGTTTTATTTCTCAGTCCTGAAGATATGCAAGAGGCAAAGAATCAATGAAAGAAAAAGGTATTAAAGCTGAAGAAGTTAAGAATTTACCACCTATCGAAGAAATACATGGTCTTAATTTACCGCCTGAAGAACCACATTGTCTTGATAACCTGACACAGGTAGTAAAGGCAAATTCTCTCTATAGATACGATAAAGTTGAAATACCCTCTACTAAATTTCATAGCCCATGCTTAGATGAATTTGATGACTTTATGGCTAGACAAGAAAGTTTTAATGCCTATGTTGGTAGAGAGTTAAAGAATAATGCCTTCGAGATAGGACGCGTAGGTGATAATCTGGCTAGAGTTAAAGATGAACTTCACCGCGTTAGCAAATATGCTTCTATGGTTGCTACTCAAGCTGAGCAAGTACTCAAAGCTCAAAATGATTTGCTTGATGAATTGAATAATAAAAATGACTTTTTCATTAGAGTGGCTACTAGAACTGGTAGAATGACTCAGGAACCTTTGTATCCTGAAGGCCACCCTAAAAGAATTGAACAAGATTCTCAGAATAATAATCTAGATGTTCCTAGTTCTTCTAAGAAGAAGAAAAAGAAGAATGATAGGACTTTGCAAACTTCTAGTGAACCTAATGTAGAAACACTTGAGTATCCCAATGATACTTCTATCTCTGATGCTGAAACACAATCAGGTGATGAACATGAACCTGATGATAATACTAATAATGATGTTCATGTAGTTGCTCAACCTAGTAATAACAATGATGTAGAGATTGAACCTGTTGTTGATCTTGATAACCCACAATCAAAGAATCAACGTTATGATAAGAGAGATTTTGTTGCTAGGAAGCACGGGAAAGAAAGAGAACCATGGGTTCAGAAACCCATGCCCTTTCCTCCTAAACCATCCAAGTCAAAGGATGATGAGGATTTTGAGCGCTTTGCTGAAATGATTAGACCTATTTTCTTACGTATTCGCTTAACTGATATGCTTAAAGTAAATCCTTATGCTAAGTATATCAAGGATATCATCACAAATAAAAGAAAGATACCTGAAGTTGAAATTTCCACCATGCTTGCTAATTACACTTTTAAGGGTGGAATACCAAAGAAACTTGGAGATCCGGGTGTTCCAACTATACCATGCTCCATTAAAAGAAATTATGTCAGAACCGCTTTATGTGATCTTGGAGCCAGTGTTAGTGTTATGCCTCTCTCTTTATATTGTAGACTTGAATTGAATAAGTTGACACCTACTGAAATATCTTTGCAAATGGCTGATGAATCAACTGTTATACATGTCGGTATTTGTGAGGATGTGCCTGTTGTGGTTGCAAATATCACTATCTTAACAGACTTTGTTATTCTTGATATTCCCGAGGACGATAGTATGTCTATTATCCTTTGTAGACCTTTCTTAATACTGCAGGGGCTGTTATTGATTGCAACAAAGGCATTGTCACTTTTCATGTTAATGGCAATGAGCATACGGTACACTTTCCGAGGAAACAATCTCAAGTTCATAGCATCAATTCTATTGAAAAAGTTCCAACTATCATTTTTGGAGGTTTTGAATTTCCTCTCCCTACTGTCAAGAAAAAATATGATATTTTTATTGTTGGGGATTTTCATATCCCCGTTGAGGTAACTTAGTGTTATTCAAAATTTCTCCGGTTCCGTGTTATTCAGAATGAGTTTGTTAACAAGACTTGATCAACCTTGTTAGCGGGTTCATTTTGATGATCACGAGATGGATGGAACTAGAAGGCACAACCTTCTGTACCCTCTTCTTACTTTTTGTTAATTAGAATCAATAAAGCAGAATAGTATTATCAGTCTGTTTTCTGAATTATCCGTGCATTAAAAAATAGTCTAAAAATAAAAGTGCTCCAAATGCCCTGCAAATTTAGTATGATTTTTTCTGGAATATTTGAGGATTTTAGGCACTGAAAACACTGCAGGAGGGGTAAGAACCAGGCCACGAGAGAGGAGCCCCCCCCCCCCCGTAGGGCGCGCCCCCCTGTCTCATGGGCCCCTGGTGGCTCCCCTCCACTTATGCTAGCACCCACACACTTCATCTTCTACCCCAAAATTATCTCCATCTAGCTCAAGCACGAGTTCTAGCTCGTTTTGCTGCGATTTTCGATCTCTTAGCTCAAAGATCCATTCACAAAACTGCTTTGGGAGATTGTTGCTTGGTATGTGACTCCTCCATTGGTCCAATTAGTTTTTGTTCTAGTGCTTTATTCATTGCAAATTTTTGCTGCTTAGGTGACCATGTTCTTGAGATTGCATGTTAAATGTTTTAGGTCCCAAGCAATTCCAATGCATGATATATGCTCTAGGCACTTGTAGGAGTAGTTGCTATCAATCTTGTTTAGTTTTATGCACTTCTATTTTGAAGTTACTAAAAATTTCAGAAAATTTCAGAAAATGTTGAGGAAACTTTTGAGGGGCTCTTCTAGCCAAAGCTCCCAGGAAAAACAAGCTAAAGTGAAGGAAAAAGCCAAGTATAATCTTCCTCGCTTAGCGGAAGTACGACCTTCTGAATGGCCATGTGATGATTTCTTGAGAGAGGCTGGAATTCATGAAGACTTTTATGCTTTAGTCGAGACTGCAGGCCTCACTGGTTTCATCAACGACCGAATCGATCAGTATCTCTTACTCACCAATACTTTCATGCAAAACTTTTATTTTTATCCTAAGAAGTCACTGCCTGAAGTATCATTTCATTTATATGACGAGTTGAAAGAAATGTCTTTACGTCATTTTTGCACGGTATGTAGGATACCTTATGAGGGAGAACTAGAGGAACCCCATCGTGAAGATGTGGCTGGCTTTGTTAATATTATTGCTGTAGAAGAGCCAAATAAGGGTTCCAAAGCAAAAGTCTCTAGCATACACTTTCCTGTTTTACGCTACTTTGCTATATTTGCTAGTAGATGCTTGATTGGTCGTGGGACTAGTGGAAACTTGAGTGTTCCTGATATTATCATTCTTCAACATGCTTTGCTCGGAGACAAAGTTTTAATATGGGAGCCGTCATTGCTAAACGGCTAGCCCTTAATCGTACAAAAGGCCCCATATTTGGAGGTATCTATGTTGCACGTCTTGCTAGACATTTTCAGATACCCATTAGGCACCATGAGGAAAAGGAAACAAAATTACCTCCTCACATTTTAGATTACAAGAGCATGGTAGCACATAAGTTTATTGTTCATAACGAAGATAGGATGCTCTTGTATAAACTTAGATTCAATAAGAAACACTTTGAGATTATTATCTTGCCTGTGCCTCTGTTGTTTGATTTGCTTGCAGAAAAATTTCTTGTCACACCGGAGGCGGTGAACAATCATCGAGCTCAAGCTTTTACTCCAGAACCTGAACCGGAACCTGAGATGGACCCTTATCGAGCATCATCTGTCCAGTGGGATCCGGAGATGACCAGCCAGTGGTATCCTGATTACACCTCTCATTACACCGGGGAGAGTAGCGGCGATCCTTGGTATTATACCAACTTAGGCCAAAAGCCTAAGCTTGGGGGAGTACGTATTTCTCACCGACTTTACATTCATGTTTATACACTAGTCGTCGGTGCTCATACTCTTTCATTGTATTATCCATGCTAGTTTAAATTTCTTTTTCTAGTCTTCTTCTTGTGTGATTGATAAACCTTGAGAAAAACCAAAAAAAAAATAGTTAGTTTAATTTCCTTGCCTGTAGTAGGAATTAAAATGAAAAACCAAAAAGATTTCTCGTTCTTCTTTTACTTGTTGGGAACTTTCCCGTGTAAATAGTTTTATTTTCTTTTCTTTCCTTTGGGGGTCGAGAAGACCATATTGAAAATGCTTAGTGGCTCTTATATGCATGATTGTTTATTTAATTTAGAGCCCATATTACTTGTTTTCTCTCGTGAGTTAAATGCTTGCAGATTCTAGCTTAGTCCAATGCACATGCACTCTTATTATTATACACATCGTTCGGTTGTGCAAGTGAAAGGCAATAATGACGATATATGATGGACTTATTGGGATGAGAAAAGCTGGTATGAACTCGACCTCTCTTGTTTTTGTAAATATGATGAGTTCATCATTCCTAAGTCAGCTATGATGAAGTAAACATATTTGCAATGACATTTAGAGATTATAGTTACTTGTGCCATGCTTGATTAGCTATGAGTTATAATGGTTTACCTTGCATGCCAACATGCTATTAGAATGATTATGATGTGGTATGATGGGATGGTATCCTCCTTTGAGTGAATTGAGTGACTCGACTTGGCACATGTTCACGCATGTAGTTGAATCAAATCAACATAGCCTTCACGATATTTATGTTCATGGTGGATTATATCCTACTCATGCTTCTACTCGGTGTGAATTAATTTTAATGCATGCTTACGACTATTGTCGCTCTCTCAGTTGGTCGCTTCCCAGTCTTTTGCTAGCCTTCACCTGTACTAAGCGGGAATACTGCTTGTGCATCCAAACTCCTTAAACCCCAAAGTTGTTCCATATGAGTCCACTATACCTACCTATATGCGGTATTTACCTGCCGTTCCAAGTAAATTTGTATGTTCCGAACTCTAAACCTTCAAATGAAATTCTGTTTTGTATGCTCGAGCAGCTCATGTACCAACTAGGTCTGCCTATATCTTCCATGCTAGGTGGGTTATTCTCAGAGGAGTGGACTCCTCTCCTCATTCATGAGAAAGGTCCGGTAACCGGGATGCCTAGTCCCATGATCCAAAAAGATCAAAGCAAATCAAAATAATTAAACAAAACTCCCCCAGGGCTATTGTATGTTGGAGGCACTCGTTGTTTCGAGCAAGCCATGGATTGATCCTTGTTGGTGGTTGGGGGAGTATAAACCTTTACCATTCTGTTTGGAAACTACCTATAATGCATGTAGTATGGAAGATACAGTCATCTCATAGGTGTTGCGTTACAGTGAAAGTATGCCGCTCAAAATGTTATTCAATCTCTATTTTTAAAATCGAGCTCTGGCACCTCTACAAATCCCTGCTTCCCTCTGCGAAGGGCCTGTCTATTTACTTTTATGTTGAGTCATCACCTTTCTTATTAAAAGCACCAACTGGAGAGCACACTGTCATTTGCACTTATTATTATTGATTTATATTGTGTATGACTTGACTGGATCTCTTTTACCATGAATTACAATGTTTAGTCAGTCCTTGATCTTTAAAGGTGCTCTGCATTTATGTTTTGCGGTCTCAAAAAGGGCTAGTGAGATACCATTTTGTTATATCATGTTATGATTGTTTTGAGGAAGTGTTGTCATCCGAGTTTTATTATTATGGCTCACTAGATGATTATGCTATTGATGTGAGTAAATGTGAGACCTATGTGTTATTGTGAGTATGGTTAGTTCGTAATATTTGCTGAAACTTGAATGCTGGCTTTTCATGTTTACAACAACAAGAGCAAACAGAGTTTGTAAAAGTTTTTCTTTATCACTTTCAGTTTATCAACTGAATTGCTTGAGGACAAGCAAAGGTTTAAGCTTGGGGGAGTTGATACGTCTCCACCGTATCTACTTTTCCAAACACTTTTGCCCTTGTTTTGGACTCTAACTTGCATGATTTGAATGAAACTAACCCGGACTGACGTTGTTTTCAGCAAAACTACCATGATGTTGTTTTATGTGTAGAAAAGAAAAGTTCTCGGAATGACCTGCAAATCCACGGAGGCACTTTTTGGAATTAATAAGAATTTCTGGGCGAAAGAAATATACCAGGGGGCCCAGGGCCTGTCCACGAGACAGGGGGCGCCCCCCTATAGGGTGCGCCCCCTATCTCGTGGGCCCACTGGACCTCCATCGACCTCAACTCCAACTCTATATCTTCCGTCTCGGGGAGAAAAAAATCAGGGAGAAAGTTTCATCGCGTTTTACGACACAAAGCCGCCGCCAAGCCCTAATCTCTCTCGGGAGGGCTGATCTGGAGTCTGTTCGGGGCTCCGTAGAGGGGGATTCATCGCCGTCATCATCATCAGCCATCCTCCATCACCAATTTCATGATGCTCACCGCCATGCGTGAGTAATTCCATCGTATGCTTGCTGGACGGTGATGGGTTGGATGAGATTTATGATGTAATCAAGTTAGTTTTGTTAGGGTTTGATCCCTAGTATCCACTATGTTCTGAGATTGATGTTGCTATGAATTTGCTATGCTTAATGCTTGTCACTAGGGCCCGAGTGCCGTGATTTCATATTTGAACCTATTATGTTTTCATCAATATCTGTGTGTTCTTGATCCTATCTTGCAAGTCTATAGTCACATATTATGTGTTATGATCCGACAACCCCAAAGTGACAATAATCGGGATACTTCTCGGTGATGACCGTAGTTTGAGGAGTTCATGTATTCACCATGTGTTAATGCTTTGGTCCGGTTCTCTATTAAAAGGAGGCATTAATATCCCTTAGTTTCCGTTAGGACCCTGCTGCCACGGGAGGGTAGGACAAAAGATGTCATGCAAGTTCTTTTCCATAATCACGTATGACTATTTACGAAATACATGCCTACATTACATTGATGAACTGGAGCTAGTTCTATATCACCCTATGTTATAACTATTGTATGAGGAATCGCATCCGGCATAATTATCCATCACTGATCCATTGCCTACGAGCTTTTCATATATTGTTCTTCGCTTATTTACTTTTCCATTGCTACTGTTACAACTACTACAAAAACCCAAAAACATTGATCTTTATTGTTGCTCTGTTACCATTACTATCATATTACTTTGCTACTAAATACCTTGCTGCAGATACTAAGTTATCCAGGTGTGGTTGAATTGATAACTCAATTGCTAATACTCAAGAATATTCTTTGGCTCCCCTTGTGTCGAATCAATAAATTTGGGTTGAATACTCTACCCTCGAAAGCTGTTGCGGTCCCCTATACTTGTGGGTTATCATGGATGAAAGGCTGTACTGAACTGTAGCCTAGTACCCAAAGTTTCATGCAACTGACTCAGAAACTTTCAGGTAAACTGGGTTCCTCTATCTGATACAATGGTCCTCGGAACTCCATGCAGACATACTATCCTGGTCACGTATATGTTTGCCAACTTCGCACTTGTATAGGTGGTCTTCACTGGGATGAAATGAGCTACTTTTGTCAAGCGATCGACTACAACCCATAACGAGTTATAGCCTGAACGAGTCCTGGGCAATCCCGTGATAAAGTCCATGCCAAGCTTGTCCCACTTCCATTCGGGTATCGGTAATGGCTGTAGTAATCCTGCTGGCTTCTAATGCTCTGCCTTCACTCTCTGACATCCATCACATACTGCTACATACTCCGCAATATCCTTCTTCATTCCGGTCCACCAGAAACTTTCCTTTAAATCCAGATACATCTTGGTGTTTCCTGGGTGAATCGAATATGGCGAATCATGGGCCTCCTACAGAATCAACTTCCTGATTTCGGGGTCATTAGGCACATATACGCGATCCTCAAACCATAAAGTATCGTGCTCATCCTCATGAAATCCTTTAGCCTTTCCTTTGCTCATCCTTTCCTTTATCTCAGCAATCTCCTTGTCAGTCTTCTAAGCTTCTCTAATCTTATCCATCAAAGTGGAATGAATTTCCAATGCTTCTACATAACCTCTCGGAACTATTTCCAAACATAGCTCATGAAGATCCTCTGTTAACTCCTTGGGTAAATCTCTGGTCATGAGCGTATTAACATAATTCTTGCGGCATAACGCATCGGCTGCTACATTAGCCTTTCCAGGATGATAATGGAACTTCATGTCATAATACTTAATGAGCTCCAACCATCTCCTTTGCCTGAGATTCAACTCCTTCTGCATGAAGATATATTTCAAACTCTTACGATCTGTGTATACCTCACAGTGATTTCCGATGAGAAAATGTCTCCATGTCTTCAACGCATGCACTACTACTGCTAACTCCAAATCATGAGTAGCATAATTTAACTCATGTGGTTCAAGCTGTCGTGAGGCATATGAAACAACTCTTCGCTCCTGCATGAGCACGGCTCCAAGTCCTCGACGTGAAGCGTCGCAACACACTTGATAATCCTTACGTTGGTCTAGAAGAATCAACACTGGGGCTGTGACCAAGCGCTTCTTCAACTCCTGAAAACTAGCCTCACACTCCTCAATCCATTTGAACTTGGTGTCTTTCTTCAACAACTCTGTCATTGGCTTTGCAATCTTGGAGAAATTCTCTATGAACCTCTGGTAATATCCTGGGAGTCCAAGAAAACTCCGGATCTCTCCAACTGACGTGGGTGCTACCCATTTAGTCACAGATACAACCTTGGTGGGGTCTACTGCTATTCCTTCTCTGGATATAACATGTCTGAGGAATCCAACTTCCTTCAACCAAAACTCACACTTACTGAACTTGGCATACAACTGGTGTTCCCTGATCTTCTCGAGAACCAAACGCAAATGCTCCTCTTCATTCTTCGAGTAGACCAATATATCGTCAATGAACACTACAACGAACTTATCCAAAAACTCCATAAACACCGTGTTCATCATGTTAATGAAATAGGCAGGCACTTTAGTTAAACCAAATGACATAACTGTATACTCATATAGCCCGTACCTTGTGGTAAAAGCTGTCTTAGGTATATCCTGCTCTCGAATCTTCAGCTCGTGTTATCCTGATCATAAATCGATCTTGCAAAATACCTTAGCTCCTTGCAACTGATCAACCAAATCATTGATTACCGGCAGTGGGTACTTATTCTTGATTGTCACTTCATTCAATGCACGATAGTCAACAACCATCCTTAAAGATCCATCTTTCTTCTCCACTAAAAGTACTGGACATACCCAAGGTGATGAACTTGGTCGAATGAAACCTTTATCCAGTAACTCCTTAATCTGTTTCTTAATCTCCTCCAAATCCTTTGCGGGCATCCGGTACGGTCTCTTTGATATTGGCCCTGTGCCTGGCAAAAGTTCAATCAAAAACTCAATGTCTCTATCCGGTGGCATGCCTGGCAACTCCTCTGGAAATACGTCGGGGTAATCCTTCACCACTGGTACTTCCTCCTGTACAACTCCTGATAAGGAATTCACTTGAGTCCTCTTCGGCATATGCCGGGATACATACTTGATTCTTCTTCCTTCTGGGGTGGTGAGCATAATCGACTTACTGGCGCAATCGATGTTTCCTCCATACATCAATAACCAATCCATACCGAAAAATCACATCCAATCCTTGCAACTCTAAAATGATCAGATCCAAGGGGAAAACATGCCTACCTATGGTCAATGGCATCTGAAAACATCCTTGGCTTGCCATATGCTCCGCTCCCGGCGAGCTTACTAACATAGGTGTCCTAAGAACTTTGGTGGGCAACTTATATTTATCCACGAATCCCCTTGATATGTATGAATGCGGTGCACCAGTATCAAAAAACAACAATTTGTAGTAAATGACTTAACCAAAAACTTACCTATAACTACATCGGGTTGTGCTTCAACCTCCTCCATGCTAACGTGGTTCACTTGTCCCCTATTTAAAGGGTTGGGCTTCTTTCCAGAGCTTCCATTGCCATTTCCATTCTTTGCTTCAGAACACTCAGTGGCGTAATGTCCATTTTTCTCACACTTGAAACAAGTAATGTGACCTAGATCCTTCTTGGCGGGCGTTGCTGGGTTGGAACGGTTCTGACCGTTGCTTCCTCCATTCCCATTCCCATTCTTGGGGCCTCCATGGTTATGGTGAATGTGTCCTCCCAAGTTCTGGGTAAAACAGGTCTCTGTTGAGCTCCTGAATTGTACTTCGCTTGTCCATACTTCCTCTTGCGGCTATCTATCTGCTGCTGCTTCCCTTCAATCATAAGAGCTCTATCTACCAACTCCTGGTAGTTGGTGAATGTTGCTACCATCAACTACATGCTCAGCTCATCATTCAGTCCTTCTAGAAACTTCTCCTGCTTAGGGGCATCTGTAGCTATGTCATCAGGGGCATAACGGGCTAACTTGCTAAACTCATCCACATACTGGCCCATTGTGCGTCCTCCTTGGCGCAAGTTGCGAAACTCACGCTTCTTCATGGCCATAGCTCCTGCTGAAACATGGGCAGTGTGGAAAGCCTGCTGAAACTGGTCCCACGTAACAGTGTCAATGGGGTAAGTGGCTGTGAAATTCTCCCACCATGATGCTACGGGTCCATCAAGCTAGTGTGCGGCAAAACACACACTCTCTGCATCTGTGCATCCTGCAGTGGTTAGCTCCCTTCCAATCTTGCGGAGCCAATCATCTGCAACAATCGGCTCGGTGCTACTAGAGAACACCGACGGATTCAGCCTTAGAAAACGGGCTAAGTGATCAACAGGTGGTGGTGGTGGGTTGTTGTTGTTGTTGTTGTTGTTGTTGTTGTTGTTGTTGTTGTTGTTGTTGTTGTTGTTGTTCCCTTGGTTCTGATTCTGAACTAGTAGCTGCATCAAGGTATTCTTCTGCTGGATCAACTGAGTGAGCTCTGGTGGGAAAGCAACTCCATTGTCACATCTCAAAGGCATCTGATGGGTTTAGAAAAGGTGAGAAAACAGAATAGAATGAGGTCTAGAGGGGAAACACTACCCATATGCACATGAGGCAAACACAATCATATCACTTCAAACAAGGGCATACAATCGGTCTAACTATCGTTACAAAAGTGCTTGGACTATACTATATACATGGGGGAATACTAATACTGATATGGTGGTCGACTAGAAAGTTTGATCAGTGGAAGACTCCATGACATCTGCTCCAGCTTCATCAACATAGTCATCATCGCTATCGTCGGGGTCTGAGTCGGTGTCGTCGATGATAATGTAGTCCTCCGAATGAATGTCCTTGGAATCATCATCATCTCCTCCTGGCGCGGGGTCTCCCATGAACACTCCTAGCTTCATCGTCGGGTCATCATTCTTCTCCATGAGTATCATCATTTCCTCCTCGTATCCATCA